>NW_024882476.1:17500-267384 GCF_019059575.1 Amphibalanus amphitrite | reverse complement strand
CCGACATAAATAAACCAAAGACAAAGCCAGCAACGAGACAACAGAACGTATTGAATATCAGTTTACAAGCATACTTATTCAAACCTATAACAGACTTGCCGTATAGACGACACAAAGCGCTTCAATGATCACCTCGCTGTAGAATACACGCACCGCCCTTCACCAGTGCTTAGAACAAACTGAAGTCGCCGGCAGAATGGGCAAGTTGCGGCCGACCACGATAATTAGGTCCTATCAGCTGACTTATTAGAGCTGCCAGATTATCAATGTTATCAATTACAACACGGACACATAGTATGCCAAGTTCTTCAAAAACGGCTGCTCAGCCCATTAGTTTTCTTAAAGTCTGCACTGGATACATAATTCTAGCGTCTCGATTACTTCTCGTAACAGAACATTCGGGAACTATGCTTGCTTCCATTGGAAATCTGGCAGCTCTAATTCTCAACCGCGATCGGCAGCCGGCCGGTGAGCCGGCGCCTTCAGTCTGTTCCGAGCGCTGGTGAGGGGCGCTGCGTGTATCTTCTACAGCGAGGTGATCATTGAAGCGCTTTGTGTCGTCTATACGGAGAGTCTGTTTAAGTTTGAATAAGTACGTATTGTAAACTGATGTTCAATACGTTCTGTGGTCTCGTTGCTGGCTTTGTCTTTGGTTTATTATGTCGGTTTTAAATAACGTAACTTATCATTATTATATTTCACAAGGGATGTTAAAGAAAAGACTGAAGATTCTAGACAGAATAAAAACAAAGGCAGCAACGACACAAGTGAAGTATTGAATATCAGTTTTCAATACATACTTATTCAAACTTATAACAGACTTGCCGTACAGACGACACAAAACGCTTCAATGATCACCTCGCTGTAGAAGATACACGAAGTGCCCCTCACCAGTGCTCAAACAAACTGAATTCGCCGGCAGAATGGGCCAGTTACGGCCGACCACGATAATTAGGTCCTATCAGCTGACGTATTAGAGCTGCCAGATAATCAATGTTATCAATTACAACACGGACACATGGTATGCGAAGCTCTTTAAAAACGGCTGTTCAGCCCATTAGTGTTCTTAAAATGTGCACTGGATACATAATTCAAGCGTCTCGATTACTTCTCGTAACAGAACATTCGGGAACTGTGCTTGCTTCCATTGGAAATCTGGCAGCTCTAATTCTCAACCGCGATCGGCAGCCGACTGGTGAGCCGGCGCCTTCAGTCTGTTCCGAGCGCTGGTGAGGGGCGCTGCGTGTATTTTCTACAGCGAGGTGATCATTGAAGCGCTTTGTGTCGTCTATACGGAGAGTTTGTTATAAGTTTGAATAAGTACGTATTGTAAACTGATATTCAATACGTTCTGTTGTCTCGTTGCTGGCTTTGTCTTTGGTTTATTTATGTCGGTTTTAAATAACGTAACTTATCATTATTATATTTCACAAGGGATGTTAAAGAAAAGACTGAAGATTCTAGACAGAATAAAAAGACAAAGGCAGTAACGACACAAGTGAAAGTATTGAATAGCAGTTCACTGAACATACTTATTCAAAATTATAACAGCCTTGCCGTACAGACGACACAAAGGGCTTCAATGATCACCTCGCTGTAGAAGATACACGCAGCGCCCCTCACCAGCGCTCGGAACAGACTGAAGGCGCCGGCTCACCGGCCAGCTGGCGATCGCGGTTGAGAATTAGAGCTGCCAGATTTCCAATGGAAGCAAGCACAGTTCCCGAATGTTCTGTTACGAGAAGTAATCGAGACGCTAGAATTATGTATCCAGTGCACATTTTAAGAAGACTAATGGGCTGAACAGCCGTTTTTAAGAGCTTCGCATACCATGTGTCCGTGTTGTAATTGATAACATTGATAATCTGGCAGCTCTAATACGTCAGCTGATAGGACCTAATTATCGTGGTCGGCCGTAACTGGCCCATTCTGCCGGCGAATTCAGTTTGTTCTGAGCACTGGTGAGGGGCGCTGCGTGTATCTTCTACAGCGAGGTGATCATTGAAGCGCTTTGTGTCGTCTATACGGCAAGTCTGTTATAAGTTTGAATAAGTATGCATTGTAAACTGATATTCAATACTTCACTTGTGTCGTTGCTGCGTTTGTCTTTTTATTGTGTATCCGATTTTTTGTCACGAGATTAAGCGATAATAAATCTGCCATGTGCAAGATTTAAAAACAATTGTAACAATCATTGCACTAGAATCTTCAGTCTTTCCTTTAACATCCCTTGTCATGAAATATAATAATGATAAGTTACGTTATTCAAAACCGACATAAATAAACCAAAGACAAAGCCAGCAACGAGACAACAGAACGTATTGAATATCAGTTTACAATGCATACTTATTCAAACTTATAACAGACTTGCCGTATAGACGACACAAAGCGCTTCAATGATCACCTCGCTGTAGAAGATACACGCAGCGACCCTCACCAGTGCTCAGAACAAACTGAAGTCGCCGGCAGAATGGGCCAGTTGCGGCCGACCAAGATAATTAGGTCCTATCAGCTGACGCATTAGAGCTGCCAGATTATCAATGTTATCAATTACAACACGGACACATGGTATGCCAAATTCTTTAAAAACGGCTGTTCAGCCCATCAGTCTTCCTAAAATCTGCACTGGATACATAATTCTAGCGTCTCGATTATTTCTCGTAACAGAACATTCGGGAACTGTGCTTGCTTCCATTGGAAATCTGGCAGCTTTAATTCTCAACCGCGATCGGCAGCCGACTGGTGAGCCGGCGCCTTCAGTCTGTTCCGAGCGCTGGTGAGGGGCGCTGCGTGTATTTTCTACAGCGAGGTGATCATTGAAGCGCTTTGTGTCGTCTATACGGCAAGTCTGTTATAAGTTTGAATAAGTATGCATTGTTAACTGATATTCAACGTTCTGTTGTCTCGTTGCTGGCTTTGTCTTTGGTTATTCATGTCGGTTTTAAATAACGTAACATCATTATTATATTTCACAAGGGATGTTAAAGAAAAGACTGAAGATTCTAGACAGAATAAAAAGACAAAGGCAGCAACGACACAAGTGAAATTATTGAATATCAGTTTTCAATACATACTTATTCAAACTTATAACAGACTTG
This sequence comes from Amphibalanus amphitrite, assembly GCF_019059575.1. Classification (NCBI taxonomy): domain Eukaryota; kingdom Metazoa; phylum Arthropoda; class Thecostraca; order Balanomorpha; family Balanidae; genus Amphibalanus; species Amphibalanus amphitrite. Next base: position 264,286 of record NW_024882476.1, on the reverse strand, counting down.
CCGTACAGACGACACAAAACGCTTCAATGATCACCTCGCTGTAGAAGATACACGAAGTGCCCCTCACCAGTGCTCAGAACAAACTGAATTCGCCGGCAGAATGGGCCAGTTACGGCCGACCACGATAATTAGGTCCTATCAGCTGACGTATTAGAGCTGCCAGATTATCAATGTTATCAATTACAACACGGACACATGGTATGCAAAGCTCTTTAAAAACGGCTGTTCAGCCCATTAGTCCGTACAGACGACACAAAACGCTTCAATGATCACCTCGCTGTAGAAGATACACGCAGCGCCCCTCACCAGCGCTCGGAACAGACTGAAGGCGCCGGCTCACCGGCCGGCTGGCGATCGCGGTTGAGAATTAGAGCTGCCAGATTTCCAATGGAAGCAAGCACAGTTCCCGAATGTTCTGTTACGAGAAGTAATCGAGACGCTAGAATTATGTATCCAGTGCAGATTTTAGGAAGACTGATGGGCTGAACAGCCGTTTTTAAAGAATTTGGCATACCATGTGTCCCTGTTGTAATTGATAACATTGATAATCTGGCAGCTCTAATACGTCAGCTGATAGGACCTAATTATCGTGGTCGGCCGCAACTGGCCCATTCTGCCGGCGACTTCAGTTTGTTCTGAGCACTGGTGAGGGGCGCTGCGTGTATCTTCTACAGCGAGGTGATCATTGAAGCGCTTTGTGTCGTCTATACGGCAAGTCTGTTATAAGTTTGAATAAGTATGCATTGTAAACTGATATTCAATACGTTCTGTTGTCTCGTTGCTGGCTTTGTCTTTGGTTTATTTATGTCGGTTTTAAATAACGTAACTTATCATTATTATATTTCACAAGGGATGTTAAAGAAAAGACTGAAGATTCTAGACAGAATAAAAAGACAAAGGCAGCAACGGCACAAGTGAAAGGATTGAATAGCAGTTCACTGAACATACTTATTCAAAATTATAACAGCCTTGCCGTACAGACGACACAAAGGGCTTCAATGATCACCTCGCTGTAGAAGATACACGCAGCGCCCCTCACCAGCGCTCGGAACAAACTGAAGGCGCCGGCTCACCGGCCGGCTGGCGATCGCGGTTGAGAATTAGAGCTGCCAGATTTTCAATGGAAGCAAGCACAGTTACCGAATGTTCTGTTACGAGAAGTAATCGAGACGCTTGAATTATGTATCCAGTGCACATTTAATAAGACTAAAGGGCTGAACAGCAGTTTTTAAAGAGCTTCGCATACCATGTGTCCGTGTTGTAATTGATAACATTGATAATCTGGCAGCTCTAATACGTCAGCTGATAGGACCTAATTATCGTGGTCGGCCGTAACTGGCCCATTCTGCCGGCGAATTCAGTTTGTTCTGAGCACTGGTGAGGGGCACTGCGTGTATCTTCTACAGCGAGGTGATCATTGAAGCGTTTGTGTCGTCTGTACGGCAAGTCTGTTATAAGTTTGAATAAGTATGTTCAGTTAACTAGTATTCAATACTTCACTTGTGTCGTTGCTGTCTTTGTCTTTTTATTGTGTATCCGATTTTTTGTCACGAGATTAAGCGATAATAATCTGCCATGTGCAAGATTTTAAAAACAATTGTAACAATCATTGCACTAGAATCTTCAGTCTTTCCTTTAACATCCCTTGTCATGAAATATAATAATGACGTTATTTAAAACCGACATAAATAAACCAAAGACAAAGCCAGCAACGAGACAACAGAACGTATTGAATATCAGTTTACAATGCATACTTATTCAAACCTATAACAGACTTGCCGTATAGACGACACAAAGCGCTTCAATGATCACCTCGCTGTAGAAGATACACGCACCGCCCTTCACCAGTGCTTAGAACAAACTGAAGTCGCCGGCAGAATGGGCCAGTTGCGGCCGACCACGATAATTAGGTCCTATCAGCTGACTTATTAGAGCTGCCAGATTATCAATGTTATCAATTACAACACGGACACATAGTATGCCAAGTTCTTCAAAAACGGCTGCTCAGCCCATTAGTTTTCTTAAAGTCTGCACTGGATACATAATTCTAGCGTCTCGATTACTTCTCGTAACAGAACATTCGGGAACTATGCTTGCTTCCATTGGAAATCTGGCAGCTCTAATTCTCAACCGCGATCGGCAGCCGGCCGGTGAGCCGGCGCCTTCAGTCTGTTCCGAGCGCTGGTGAGGGGCGCTGCGTGTATCTTCTACAGCGAGGTGATCATTGAAGCGCTTTGTGTCGTCTATACGGAGAGTCTGTTATAAGTTTGAATAAGTACGTATTGTAAACTGATATTCAATACGTTCTGTGGTCTCGTTGCTGGCTTTGTCTTTGGTTTATTTATGTCGGTTTTAAATAACGTAACTTATCATTATTATATTTCACAAGGGATGTTAAAGAAAAGACTGAAGATTCTAGACAGAATAAAAAGACAAAGGCAGCAACGACACAAGTGAAAGTATTGAATATCAGTTTTCAATACATACTTATTCAAACTTATAACAGACTTGCCGTACAGACGACACAAAACGCTTCAATGATCACCTCGCTGTAGAAGATACACGAAGTGCCCCTCACCAGTGCTCAGAACAAACTGAATTCGCCGGCAGAATGGGCCAGTTACGGCCGACCACGATAATTAGGTCCTATCAGCTGACGTATTAGAGCTGCCAGATAATCAATGTTATCAATTACAACACGGACACATGGTATGCGAAGCTCTTTAAAAACGGCTGTTCAGCCCATTAGTGTTCTTAAAATGTGCACTGGATACATAATTCAAGCGTCTCGATTACTTCTCGTAACAGAACATTCGGGAACTGTGCTTGCTTCCATTGGAAATCTGGCAGCTCTAATTCTCAACCGCGATCGGCAGCCGACTGGTGAGCCGGCGCCTTCAGTCTGTTCCGAGCGCTGGTGAGGGGCGCTGCGTGTATTTTCTACAGCGAGGTGATCATTGAAGCGCTTTGTGTCGTCTATACGGAGAGTTTGTTATAAGTTTGAATAAGTACGTATTGTAAACTGATATTCAATACGTTCTGTTGTCTCGTTGCTGGCTTTGTCTTTGGTTTATTTATGTCGGTTTTAAATAACGTAACTTATCATTATTATATTTCACAAGGGATGTTAAAGAAAGACTGAAGATTCTAGACAGAATAAAAAGACAAAGGCAGTAACGACACAAGTGAAAGTATTGAATAGCAGTTCACTGAACATACTTATTCAAAATTATAACAGCCTTGCCGTACAGACGACACAAAGGGCTTCAATGATCACCTCGCTGTAGAAGATACACGCAGCGCCCCTCACCAGCGCTCGGAACAGACTGAAGGCGCCGGCTCACCGGCCGGCTGGCGATCGCGGTTGAGAATTAGAGCTGCCAGATTTCCAATGGAAGCAAGCACAGTTCCCGAATGTTCTGTTACGAGAAGTAATCGAGACGCTAGAATTATGTATCCAGTGCACATTTTAAGAAGACTAATGGGCTGAACAGCCGTTTTTAAAGAGCTTCGCATACCATGTGTCCGTGTTGTAATTGATAACATTGATAATCTGGCAGCTCTAATACGTCAGCTGATAGGACCTAATTATCGTGGTCGGCCGTAACTGGCCCATTCTGCCGGCGAATTCAGTTTGTTCTGAGCACTGGTGAGGGGCGCTGCGTGTATCTTCTACAGCGAGGTGATCATTGAAGCGCTTTGTGTCGTCTATACGGCAAGTCTGTTATAAGTTTGAATAGTATGCATTGTAAACTGATATTCAATACGTTCTGTTGTCTCGTTGCTGGGTTTGTCTTTGGTTTATTTATGTCGGTTTTAAATAACGTAATTTATCATTATTATATTTCATGACAAGTGTTAAAGGAAAGACTGAAGATTCTAGTGCAATGATTGTTACAATTGTTTTTAAAATCTTGCACATGGCAGATTTATTATCGCTTAATCTCGTGACAAAAAAATCGGATACACAATAAAAACAAAGGCAGCAACGACACAAGTGAAGTATTGAATACTAGTTTACTGAACATACTTATTCAAACTTATAACAGACTTGCCGTACAGACGACACAAAACGCTTCAATGATCACCTCGCTGTAGAAGATACACGCAGCGCCCCTCACCAGCGCTCGGAACAGACTGAAGGCGCCGGCTCACCGGCCGGCTGGCGATCGCGGTTGAGAATTAGAGCTGCCAGATTTCCAATGGAAGCAAGCACAGTTCCCGAATGTTCTGTTACGAGAAGTAATCGAGACGCTAGAATTATGTATCCAGTGCAGATTTTAGGAAGACTGATGGGCTGAACAGCCGTTTTTAAAGAATTTGGCATACCATGTGTCCCTGTTGTAATTGATAACATTGATAATCTGGCAGCTCTAATACGTCAGCTGATAGGACCTAATTATCGTGGTCGGCCGCAACTGGCCCATTCTGCCGGCGACTTCAGTTTGTTCTGAGCACTGGTGAGGGGCGCTGCGTGTATCTTCTACAGCGAGGTGATCATTGAAGCGCTTTGTGTCGTCTATACGGCAAGTCTGTTATAAGTTTGAATAAGTATGCATTGTAAACTGATATTCAATACGTTCTGTTGTCTCGTTGCTGGCTTTGTCTTTGGTTTATTTATGTCGGTTTTAAATAACGTAACTTATCATTATTATATTTCACAAGGGATGTTAAAGAAAAGACTGAAGATTCTAGACAGAATAAAAACAAAGGCAGCAACGGCACAAGTGAAAGGATTGAATAGCAGTTCACTGAACATACTTATTCAAAATTATAACAGCCTTGCCGTACAGACGACACAAAGGGCTTCAATGATCACCTCGCTGTAGAAGATACACGCAGCGCCCCTCACCAGCGCTCGGAACAAACTGAAGGCGCCGGCTCACCGGCCGGCTGGCGATCGCGGTTGAGAATTAGAGCTGCCAGATTTTCAATGGAAGCAAGCACAGTTACCGAATGTTCTGTTACGAGAAGTAATCGAGACGCTTGAATTATGTATCCAGTGCACATTTTAATAAGACTAAAGGGCTGAACAGCAGTTTTTAAAGAGCTTCGCATACCATGTGTCCGTGTTGTAATTGATAACATTGATAATCTGGCAGCTCTAATACGTCAGCTGATAGGACCTAATTATCGTGGTCGGCCGTAACTGGCCCATTCTGCCGGCGAATTCAGTTTGTTCTGAGCACTGGTGAGGGGCACTGCGTGTATCTTCTACAGCGAGGTGATCATTGAAGCGTTTTGTGTCGTCTGTACGGCAAGTCTGTTATAAGTTTGAATAAGTTCAGTAAACTAGTATTCAATACTTCACTTGTGTCGTTGCTGTCTTTGTCTTTTTATTGTGTATCCGATTTTTTGTCACGAGATTAAGCGATAATAAATCTGCCATGTGCAAGATTTTAAAAACAATTGTAACAATCATTGCACTAGAATCTTCAGTCTTTCCTTTAACATCCCTTGTCATGAAATATAATAATGATAAGTTACGTTATTTAAAACCGACATAAATAAACCAAAGACAAAGCCAGCAACGAGACAACAGAACGTATTGAATATCAGTTTACAATGCATACTTATTCAAACCTATAACAGACTTGCCGTATAGACGACACAAAGCGCTTCAATGATCACCTCGCTGTAGAAGATACACGCACCGCCCTTCACCAGTGCTTAGAACAAACTGAAGTCGCCGGCAGAATGGGCCAGTTGCGGCCGACCACGATAATTAGGTCCTATCAGCTGACTTATTAGAGCTGCCAGATTATCAATGTTATCAATTACAACACGGACACATAGTATGCCAAGTTCTTCAAAAACGGCTGCTCAGCCCATTAGTTTTCTTAAAGTCTGCACTGGATACATAATTCTAGCGTCTCGATTACTTCTCGTAACAGAACATTCGGGAACTATGCTTGCTTCCATTGGAAATCTGGCAGCTCTAATTCTCAACCGCGATCGGCAGCCGGCCGGTGAGCCGGCGCCTTCAGTCTGTTCCGAGCGCTGGTGAGGGGCGCTGCGTGTATCTTCTACAGCGAGGTGATCATTGAAGCGCTTTGTGTCGTCTATACGGAGAGTCTGTTATAAGTTTGAATAAGTACGTATTGTAAACTGATATTCAATACGTTCTGTGGTCTCGTTGCTGGCTTTGTCTTTGGTTTATTTATGTCGGTTTTAAATAACGTAACTTATCATTATTATATTTCACAAGGGATGTTAAAGAAAAGACTGAAGATTCTAGACAGAATAAAAAGACAAAGGCAGCAACGACACAAGTGAAAGTATTGAATATCAGTTTTCAATACATACTTATTCAAACTTATAACAGACTTGCCGTACAGACGACACAAAACGCTTCAATGATCACCTCGCTGTAGAAGAACACACGAAGTGCCCCTCACCAGTGCTCAGAACAAACTGAATTCGCCGGCAGAATGGGCCAGTTACGGCCGACCACGATAATTAGGTCCTATCAGCTGACGTATTAGAGCTGCCAGATAATCAATGTTATCAATTACAACACGGACACGGTGCGAAGCTCTTTAAAACGGCGTCAGCCCATTAGTGTCTTAAAATGTGCACTGGATACATAATTCAAGCGTCTGATTACTTCTCGTAACAGAACATTCGGGAACTGTGCTTGCTTCCATTGGAAATCTGGCAGCTCTAATTCTCAACCGCGATCGGCAGCCGACTGGTGAGCCCGCCTTCAGTCTGTTCCGAGCGTGGTGAGGGGCGCTGGTGTATTTTCTACAGCGAGGTGATCATGAAGCGCTTTGTGTCGTCTATACGGGAGTTTGTTATAAGTTTGAATAAGTACGTATTGTACACTGATATTCAATACGTTCTGTTGTCTCGTTGCTGGCTTTGTTTGGTTTATTTATGTCGGTTTTAAATAACGTAACTTATCATTATATATTCACAAAGGGATGTTAAAGAAAGACTGAAGATTCTAGACAGAATAAAAAGACAAAGGCAAGTAACGACACAAGTGAAAGTATTGAATAGCAGTTCACTGAACATAATTATTCAAAATATAAAGCCTTGTGCGTACAGGACGACACACAAAGGGCTTCAATGATCACCTCGCTGTAGAAGATACACGCAGCGCCCCTCACAGCGCTCGGAACAGACTGAAGGCGCCGGCTCACCGCCGGCCTGGCGATCGCGGTGAGAATTAGAGCTGCCAGATTTCCAATGGAAGCAAGCACAGTTCCCGAATGTTCTGTTACGAGAAGTAATCGAGACGCTAGAATTATGGATACCAGTGCACATTTAAGAAGAATAAGGGCTGACAGCCGTTTTAAGAGCTTGCATACCATGTGTCCGTGTGTAAATGAAACATGATAATCGGCAGCTCTAATACGTCAGCTGATAGGACTAATTATCGTGGTCGGCCGTAACTGGCCCATTCTGCCTCGAATTCAGTTTGTTTCTGAGCACTGGTGAGGGGCGCTGCGTGTATCTTCTACAGCGAGGTGATCTTGAAGCGCTTTGGTCGTCTATACGGCAGTCTGTTATAAGTTTGAATAAGTATGCATTGTAAACTGATATTCAATACGTTCTGTTGTCGTTGCTGGGTTGTTTGGTATTTAGTCGGTTTTAAATAACGTAATTTATCATTATATATTTCATGAAGGGATGTTAAGGAAAAGCGAAGCTTCTAGTGCAATGATTGTACAATTGTTTTTAAAATCTTGCACGGGCAGATTTATATCGCTAATCTCGTGACAAAAAAATCGGATACACAATAAAAGACAAAGGCAGCAACGACACAAGTGAAGTATGAATATAGTTTACTGAACATACTTATTCAAACTTATAACAGACTTGCCGTACAGACGACACAAAACGCTTCAATGATCACCTCGCTGTAGAAGATACACGAAGTGCCCCTCACCAGTGCTCAGAACAAACTGAATTCGCCGGCAGAAGGGCCAGTTACGGCCGACCACGATATTAGGTCCTATCAGCTGACGTATTAGAGCTGCCAGATTATCAATGTTATCAATTACAACACGGACACATGGTATGCGAAGCTCTTTAAAAACGGCTGTTCAGCCCATTAGTCTTCTTAAAATGTGCACTGGATACATAATTCTAGCGTCTCGATTACTTCTCGTAACAGAACATTCGGTAACTGTGCTTGCTTCCATTGGAATCTGGCAGCTCTAATTCTCAACCGCGATCGGCAGCCGACGGTGAGCCGGCGCCTTCAGTCTGTTCCGAGCGCTGGTGAGGGGCGCTGCGTGTATTTTCTACAGCGAGGTGATCATTGAAGCGCTTTGTTGTCGTCTATACGGCAAGTCTGTTATAAAGTTGAATAAGTATGTATTGTAAACTGATATTCAATACGTTCTGTTATCTCGTTGCTGGCTTTGTCTTGGTTTATTTATGTCAGTTTTATATAACGTAACTTATCATTATTATATTTCACGACAAGGGATGTTAAAGAAAAGGCTGAAGATTCTAGAAAGAATAAAAAGACAAAGGCAGCAACGACACAAGTGAAAGTATTGAATATCAGTTTTCAATACATACTTATTCAAACTTATAAGAGACTTGCCGTACAGACGACACAAAACGCTTCAATGATCACCTCGCTGTAGAAGATACATGCACCGCCCTTCACCAGTGCTTAGAACAGACTGAAGTCGCCGGCAGAATGGGCCAGTTGCGGCCGACCACGATAATTAGGTCCTATCAGCTGACGTATTAGAGCTGCCAGATTATCGATGTTATCAATTACAACACGGACACATAGTATGCCAAGTTCTTCAAAAACGGCTGCTCAGCCCATTAGTTTTCTTAAAGTCTGCACTGGATACATAATTCTAGCGTGTCGATTACTTCTCGTAACAGAACATTCGGGAACTGTGCTTGCTTCCATTGGAAATCTGGCAGCTCTAATTCTCAACCGCGATCGGCAGCCGGCCGGTGAGCCGGCGCCTTCAGTCTGTTCCGAGCGCTGGTGAGGGGCGCTGCGTGTATCTTCTACAGCGAGGTGATCATTGAAGCGCTTTGTGTCGTCTATACGGAGAGTCTGTTATAAGTTTGAATAAGTACGTATTGTAAACTGATATTCAATACGTTCTGTTGTCTCGTTGCTGGCTTTGTCTTTGGTTTATTTATGTCGGTTTTAAATAACGTAACTTATCATTATTATATTTCACAAGGGATGTTAGAGAAAAGACTGAAGATTCTATACAGAATAATAAGACAAAACCAGCAACGACACAAGTGAAAGTATTGAATAGTAGTTCACTGAACATACTTATTCAAAATTATAACAGCCTTGCCGTACAGACGACACAAAGGTCTTCAATGATCACCTCGCTGTAGAAGATACACGCAGCGCCCCTCACCAGCGCTCGGAACAGACTAAAGGCGCCGGCTCACCGGCCGGCTGGCGATCGCGGTTGAGAATTAGAGCTGCCAGATTTCCAATGGAAGCAAGCACAGTTCCCGAATGTTCTGTTACGAGAAGTTATCGAGACGCTAGAATTATGTATCCAGTGCACATTTTAGGAAGACTGATGGGCTGAACAACCGTTTTTAAAGAATTTGGCATACCATGTGGTCCGTGTTGTAATTGATAACATTGATAATCTGGCAGCTCTAATACGTCAGCTGATAGGACCTAATTATCGTGGTCGGCCGCAACTGGCCCATTCTGCCGGCGAATTCAGTTTGTTCTGAGCACTGGTGAGGGGCACTGCGTGTATCTTCTACAGCGAGGTGATCATTGAAGCGTTTTGTGTCGTCTGTACGGCAAGTCTGTTATAATTTGAATAAGTATGTTCAGTAAACTAGTATCAATACTTCATTGTGTCGTTGCTGCGTTTGTTTTTATTGTGTATCCGATTTTTGTCACGAGATTAAGCGATAATAAATCTGCCATGTGCAAGATTTTAAAAACAATTGTAACAATCATTGCACTAGAATCTTCAGTCTTCCTTTAACATCCCTTGTCATGAAAATAATAATGATAAGTTACGTTATTCAAAACCGACATAAATAAACCAAAGACAAAGCCAGCAACGAGACAACAGAACGTATTGAATATCAGTTTACAATGCATACTTATTCAAACTTATAACAGACTTGCCGTATAGACGACACAAAGCGCTTCAATGATCACCTCGCTGTAGAAGATACACGCAGCGACCCTCACCAGTGCTCAGAACAAACTGAAGTCGCCGGCAGAATGGGCCAGTTGCGGCCGACCAAGATAATTAGGTCCTATCAGCTGACGCATTAGAGCTGCCAGATTATCAATGTTATCAATTACAACACGGACACATGGTATGCCAAATTCTTTAAAAACGGCTGTTCAGCCCATCAGTCTTCCTAAAATCTGCACTGGATACATAATTCTAGCGTCTCGATTATTTCTCGTAACAGAACATTCGGGAACTGTGCTTGCTTCCATTGGAAATCTGGCAGCTTTAATTCTCAACCGCGATCGGCAGCCGACTGGTGAGCCGGCGCCTTCAGTCTGTTCCGAGCGCTGGTGAGGGGCGCTGCGTGTATTTTCTACAGCGAGGTGATCATTGAAGCGCTTTGTGTCGTCTATACGGCAAGTCTGTTATAAGTTTGAATAAGTATGCATTGTTAACTGATATTCAATACGTTCTGTTGTCTCGTTGCTGGCTTTGTCTTTGGTTTATTCATGTCGGTTTTAAATAACGTAACTTATCATTATTATATTTCACAAGGGATGTTAAAGAAAAGACTGAAGATTCTAGACAGAATAAAAAGACAAAGGCAGCAACGACACAAGTGAAATTATTGAATATCAGTTTTCAATACATACTTATTCAAACTTATAACAGACTTGCCGTACAGACGACACAAAACGCTTCAATGATCACCTCGCTGTAGAAGATACACGAAGTGCCCCTCACCAGTGCTCAGAACAAACTGAATTCGCCGGCAGAATGGGCCAGTTACGGCCGACCACGATAATTAGGTCCTATCAGCTGACGTATTAGAGCTGCCAGATTATCAATGTTATCAATTACAACACGGACACATGGTATGCAAAGCTCTTTAAAAACGGCTGTTCAGCCCATTAGTCTTCTTAAAATGTGCACTGGATACATAATTCAAGCGTCTCGATTACTTCTCGTAACAGAACATTCGGTAACTGTGCTTGCTTCCATTGGAAATCTGGCAGCTCTAATTCTCAACCGCGATCGGCAGCCGACTGGTGAGCCGGCGCCTTCAGTCCAAGGCCCTAAAACATAAGGTTGGACGAAGTTTTCTACCAAAAATGTACTAGAATAGCGTACGAGTCAAAGCTATTTCCGTTGTTTCTTTACAAATATGTCGCAAACAAGCTTTTTCTGTAATAAATCATTATTTTGAAGTTAAGCAACCAGTTGCTATAAATTCAATAAGCAAACACTTATTTTCTATATAAAAGCCTAGCTTATATAGTCCAACTCTAGTTGAATAATCAAGTAGCTACTAAATTTTCCAGATGCGACACATATTGCGCACTTCAGACAAGTACGTTGCTAAGGCGTTGCTAAGGACTCTTTCGCATGTTTTGCTGCGTGTTTTTTGTTATGAAGTGAGGGAAGTGAGATGGACAAGCTTTTTGATATTTTTATCTGGTTTTCTAGGACCGTCGCAATTATTTAACTTGACATACTTTTCTTGCTTTTTTATCCGAGGCTTTTTCAATAATTGGTAGATTCTATCGTGGAAATAAAAGGGCCAGCAGGCCACATGGGTAAATACAAGTCGACTGATTGTGAAATAAAAGGTAGAAGTGTCTGTTCCATTAGAAATTTAATGTGATGTGATGGAAGATGAAGCAACAGGATCAGACGCAAGAACCACCAATTAAGAACCCAGAACCAGCAAGCGCTATGCCATGAAGAGTAGCCATGGTAACGTTTGATTAGCTTTCAGAAAACCTTTGAACTAGACGCCAGACGGTGAGCAATCAAGAGATCTTACAAGACCATTTGTTACTTGAAAACGAGAGCCGCCAGGAAAATCAGTAGATTCTTCAATGGCAACACATTTCAGTATCTATCTAGCAATGATTTGCACCAGCGAGGTGCTATAATTGTGTTTTGTGTCTGTATCCCTAACTGCTCAAAAAATATTTGTCAATAAATAAACAAACAAATAATGCGTCTTTTTCTACTGAAAGTAAGTCCTCCAAGTGGCAAGGGATGAATAATAGAAGGTACCTAATTTATTGCCATCTATTCATTCAATTCATAAATCATTGGCAATTCAGAGCATCGATCGGCAGCGCCCTTACCTACTGCATGGCACTGCGGATCGTCCATGGGTTTCTTGATGACTCCGACTCTGACTCAGACTTTCAAAAATCAACTATGACTTTGATTTCAAATGTTGGCTCTGACCGACTCCGACTCCACAGCCCTAGCAGGTCTGCGGAGGCAATGGATTTTTGGTGACTCCGACTCCGACTCTGGCTTTCAAAATCGACTCTGACTCTGACTCTGGTCAGAACTGTCGATTCGGACCGACTACAACTCCGACTACGGAACACTGATAGGTCTGCGGAGGGGATCGAATTTCGGTGACTGACTCAGACTCCTGCTTTTAAAATCGACTCTGACTCCGACTCGACGACTCAGGTCAGAACTGTCAACTCCGACCGACTTCATGACTCCGACTCCGGAGCCCTACTGGCAGCTATCACGCCAGGGAGCTGCAAATCATATGTTCCGTGGCGGTTTATTGGCATTAAAGTCGATAATGCGGCTGAATCCCACTATGAAGCACCCTTATTGGCTGCAAGAACCACGAAAGTTAGCGCATCACCACTGGAAAACGTGACAAGATATCGATTAATTGGCCCTGGATTTGGATAAATAACATGTTGATGATCATATAAGCACACATTTACATTATCATCTATCTCAAGGTTGCCCTCCAGGCGGCTCTAAACTATGGCAATTTCCCTATCTTCAACATGTAAATGCCCTCGGGCGTCCTCGTGGTGACGTAGGCATGGGAGTGCCAGTTTGGTAGGAACTAGACTTCGACGCCCCCTGCTTCAGTCTGTTCCGAGCGCTGGTGAGGGGCGCTGCGTGTATTTTCTACAGCGAGGTGATCATTGAAGCGCTTTGTGTCGTCTATACGGCAAGTCTGTTATAAAGTTGAATAAGTATGTATTGTAAACTGATATTCAATACGTTCTGTTATCTCGTTGCTGGCTTTGTCTTTGGTTTATTTATGTCAGTTTTATATAACGTAACTTATCATTATTATATTTCACGACAAGGGATGTTAAAGAAAAGGCTGAAGATTCTAGAAAGAATAAAAAGACAAAGGCAGCAACGACACAAGTGAAAGTATTGAATATCAGTTTTCAATACATACTTATTCAAACTTATAAGAGACTTGCCGTACAGACGACACAAAACGCTTCAATGATCACCTCGCTGTAGAAGATACATGCACCGCCCTTCACCAGTGCTTAGAACAAACTGAAGTCGCCGGCAGAATGGGCCAGTTGCGGCCGACCACGATAATTAGGTCCTATCAGCTGACGTATTAGAGCTGCCAGATTATCAATGTTATCAATTACAACACGGACACATAGTATGCCAAGTTCTTCAAAAACGGCTGCTCAGCCCATTAGTTTTCTTAAAGTCTGCACTGGATACATAATTCTAGCGTCTCGATTACTTCTCGTAACAGAACATTCGGGAACTGTGCTTGCTTCCATTGGAAATCTGGCAGCTCTAATTCTCAACCGCGATCGGCAGCCGGCCGGTGAGCCGGCGCCTTCAGTCTGTTCCGAGCGCTGGTGAGGGGCGCTGCGTGTATCTTCTACAGCGAGGTGATCATTGAAGCGCTTTGTGTCGTCTATACGGAGAGTCTGTTATAAGTTTGAATAAGTACGTATTGTAAACTGATATTCAATACGTTCTGTTGTCTCGTTGCTGGCTTTGTCTTTGGTTTATTTATGTCGGTTTTAAATAACGTAACTTATCATTATTATATTTCACAAGGGATGTTAAAGAAAAGACTGAAGATTCTATACAGAATAATAAGACAAAACCAGCAACGACACAAGTGAAAGTATTGAATAGTAGTTCACTGAACATACTTATTCAAAATTATAACAGCCTTGCCGTACAGACGACACAAAGGTCTTCAATGATCACCTCGCTGTAGAAGATACACGCAGCGCCCCTCACCAGCGCTCGGAACAGACTGAAGGCGCCGGCTCACCGGCCGGCTGGCGATCGCGGTTGAGAATTAGAGCTGCCAGATTTCCAATGGAAGCAAGCACAGTTCCCGAATGTTCTGTTACGAGAAGTAATCGAGACGCTAGAATTGTGTATCCAGTGCAGATTTTAGGAAGACTGATGGGCTGAACAGCCGTTTTTAAAGAATTTGGCATACCATGTGTCCCTGTTGTAATTGATAACATTGATAATCTGGCAGCTCTAATACGTCAGCTGATAGGACCTAATTATCGTGGTCGGCCGCAACTGGCCCATTCTGCCGGCGAATTCAGTTTGTTCTGAGCACTGGTGAGGGGCACTGCGTGTATCTTCTACAGCGAGGTGATCATTGAAGCGTTTTGTGTCGTCTGTACGGCAAGTCTGTTATAAGTTTGAATAAGTATGTTCAGTAAACTAGTATTCAATACTTCACTTGTGTCGTTGCTGCGTTTGTCTTTTATTGTGTATCCGATTTTTTGTCACGAGATTAAGCGATAATAAATCTGCCATGTGCAAGATTTTAAAAACAATTGTAACAATCATTGCACTAGAATCTTCAGTCTTTCCTTTAACATCCCTTGTCATGAAATATAATAATGATAAGTTACGTTATTCAAAACCGACATAAATAAACCAAAGACAAAGCCAGCAACGAGACAACAGAACGTATTGAATATCAGTTTACAATGCATACTTATTCAAACTTATAACAGACTTGCCGTACAGATGACACACAGCGCTACAACAATCAAATCGCTGTAGAAGATGCACGCACCGCCCTTCACCAGTGCTCATAACAAACTGAATTCGCCGGCAGAATTGGCCAGTTGCAGCCGACCACGATAATTAGGTCGTATCAGCTGACGTATAAGAGCTGCCAGATTATCAATGTTATCAATTACAACACGGACACATGGTATGCCAAGTTCTTAAAAAACGGCTGTTCAGCCCATTAGTCTTCTTAAAATCTGCAATGCATACATAATTCTAGCGTCTCGATTACATCTCGTAACAGAACATTCGGGAACTGTGCTTGCTTCCATTGGAAATCTGGCAGCTCTAATTCTCAACCGCGATCCGCAGCCGACTGGTGAGCCGGCGCCTTCAGTCTGTTCCCAGCGCTGGTGAGGGGCGCTGCGTGTATTTTCTACAGCGAGGTGATCATTGAAGCGCTTTGTGTCGTCTATACGGCAAGTCTGTTATAAAGTTGAATAAGCATGTATTGTAAACTGATATTCAATACGTTCTGTTGTCGCGTTGCTGGCTTTGTCTTTGGTTTATTTATGTCAGTTTTATATAACGTAACTTATCATTATTATATTTCACGACAAGGGATGTTTAAAAAAAGACTGAAGATTCTAGAAAGAATAAAAAGACAAAGGCAGCAACGACACAAGTGAAAGTATTGAATATCAGTTTTCAATACATACTTATTCAAACTTATAAGACACTTGCCGTACAGACGACACAAAACGCTTCAATGATCACCTCGCTGTAGAAGATACACGCAGCGCCCCTCACCAGCGCTCGGAACAGACTGAAGGCGCCGGCTCACCGGCCGGCTGGCGATCGCGGTTGAGAATTAGAGCTGCCAGATTTCCAATGGAAGCAAGCACAGTTCCCGAATGTTCTGTTACGAGAAGTAATCGAGACGCTAGAATTGTGTATCCAGTGCAGATTTTAGGAAGACTGATGGGCTGAACAGCCGTTTTTAAAGAATTTGGCATACCATGTGTCCCTGTTGTAATTGATAACATTGATAATCTGGCAGCTCTAATACGTCAGCTGATAGGACCTAATTATCGTGGTCGGCCGCAACTGGCCCATTCTGCCGGCGACTTCAGTTTGTTCTGAGCACTGGTGAGGGGCGCTGCGTGTATCTTCTACAGCGAGGTGATCATTGAAGCGTTTTGTGTCGTCTGTACGGCAAGTCTGTTATAAGTTTGAATAAGTATGTTCAGTAAACTAGTATTCAATACTTCACTTGTGTCGTTGCTGCGTTTGTCTTTTTATTGTGTATCCGATTTTTTGTCACGAGATTAAGCGATAATAAATCTGCCATGTGCAAGATTTTAAAAACAATTGTAACAATCATTGCACTAGAATCTTCAGTCTTTCCTTTAACATCCCTTGTCATGAAATATAATAATGATAAGTTACGTTATTCAAAACCGACATAAATAAACCAAAGACAAAGCCAGCAACGAGACAACAGAACGTATTGAATATCAGTTTACAATGCATACTTATTCAAACTTATAACAGACTTGCCGTACAGATGACACACAGCGCTACAACAATCAAATCGCTGTAGAAGATGCACGCACCGCCCTTCACCAGTGCTCATAACAAACTGAATTCGCCGGCAGAATTGGCCAGTTGCAGCCGACCACGATAATTAGGTCGTATCAGCTGACGTATAAGAGCTGCCAGATTATCAATGTTATCAATTACAACACGGACACATGGTATGCCAAGTTCTTAAAAAACGGCTGTTCAGCCCATTAGTCTTCTTAAAATCTGCAATGCATACATAATTCTAGCGTCTCGATTACATCTCGTAACAGAACATTCGGGAACTGTGCTTGCTTCCATTGGAAATCTGGCAGCTCTAATTCTCAACCGCGATCGGCAGCCGACTGGTGAGCCGGCGCCTTCAGTCTGTTCCGAGCGCTGGTGAGGGGCGCTGCGTGTATTTTCTACAGCGAGGTGATCATTGAAGCGCTTTGTGTCGTCTATACGGAGAGTTTGTTATAAGTTTGAATAAGTACGTATTGTAAACTGATATTCAATACGTTCTGTTGTCTCGTTGCTGGCTTTGTCTTTGGTTTATTTATGTCGGTTTTAAATAACGTAACTTATCATTATTATATTTCACAAGGGATGTTAAAGAAAAGACTGAAGATTCTAGACAGAATAAAAAGACAAAGGCAGTAACGACACAAGTGAAAGTATTGAATAGCAGTTCACTGAACATACTTATTCAAAATTATAACAGCCTTGCCGTACAGACGACACAAAGGGCTTCAATGATCACCTCGCTGTAGAAGATACACGCAGCGCCCCTCACCAGCGCTCGGAACAGACTGAAGGCGCCGGCTCACCGGCCGGCTGGCGATCGCGGTTGAGAATTAGAGCTGCCAGATTTCCAATGGAAGCAAGCACAGTTCCCGAATGTTCTGTTACGAGAAGTAATCGAGACGCTAGAATTATGTATCCAGTGCACATTTTAAGAAGACTAATGGGCTGAACAGCCGTTTTTAAAGAGCTTCGCATACCATGTGTCCGTGTTGTAATTGATAACATTGATAATCTGG
This sequence comes from Amphibalanus amphitrite, assembly GCF_019059575.1. Lineage (NCBI taxonomy): Eukaryota > Metazoa > Arthropoda > Thecostraca > Balanomorpha > Balanidae > Amphibalanus > Amphibalanus amphitrite. The sequence continues at coordinate 246,744 of NW_024882476.1, read as the reverse complement.
CAGCTCTAATACGTCAGCTGATAGGACCTAATTATCGTGGTCGGCCGTAACTGGCCCATTCTGCCGGCGAATTCAGTTTGTTCTGAGCACTGGTGAGGGGCGCTGCGTGTATCTTCTACAGCGAGGTGATCATTGAAGCGCTTTGTGTCGTCTATACGGCAAGTCTGTTATAAGTTTGAATAAGTATGCATTGTAAACTGATATTCAATACGTTCTGTTGTCTCGTTGCTGGGTTTGTCTTTGGTTTATTTATGTCGGTTTTAAATAACGTAATTTATCATTATTATATTTCATGACAAGGGATGTTAAAGGAAAGACTGAAGATTCTAGTGCAATGATTGTTACAATTGTTTTTAAAATCTTGCACATGGCAGATTTATTATCGCTTAATCTCGTGACAAAAAAATCGGATACACAATAAAAAGACAAAGGCAGCAACGACACAAGTGAAGTATTGAATACTAGTTTACTGAACATACTTATTCAAACTTATAACAGACTTGCCGTACAGACGACACAAAACGCTTCAATGATCACCTCGCTGTAGAAGATACACGCAGTGCCCCTCACCAGTGCTCAGAACAACCTGAATTCGCCGGCAGAATGGGCCAGTTACGGCCGACCACGATAATTAGGTCCTATCAGCTGACGTATTAGAGCTGCCAGATTATCAATGTTATCAATTACAACACGGACACATGGTATGCGAAGCTCTTTAAAAACGGCTGTTCAGCCCATTAGTCTTCTTAAAATCTGCACTGGATACATAATTCTAGCGTCTCGATTACTTCTCGTAACAGAACATTCGGGAACTGTGCTTGCTTCCATTGAAAATCTGGCAGCTCTAATTCTCAACCGCGATCGGCAGCCGGCCGGTGAGCCGGCGCCTTCAGTCTGTTACGAGCGCTGGTGAGGGGAGCTGCGTGTATCATCTACAGCGAGGTGATCATTGAAGCGCTTTGTGTCGTCTATACGGCAAGTCTGTTATAAGTTTGAATAAGTATGCACTGTTAACTGATATTCAATACGTTCTGTTGTCTCGTTGCTGGCTTTGTCTTTGGTTTATTCATGTCGGTTTTAAATAACGTAACTTATCATTATTATATTTCACGACAAGGGATGTTAAAGAAAAGGCTGAAGATTCTAGAAAGAATAAAAAGACAAAGGCAGCAACGACGCAAGTGAAAGTATTGAATATCAGTTTTCAATACATACTTATTCAAACTTATAAGAGACTTGCCGTACAGACGACACAAAACGCTTCAATGATCACCTCGCTGTAGAAGATACATGCACCGCCCTTCACCAGTGCTTAGAACAAACTGAAGTCGCCGGCAGAATGGGCCAGTTGCGGCCGACCACGATAATTAGGTCCTATCAGCTGACGTATTAGAGCTGCCAGATTATCAATGTTATCAATTACAACACGGACACATAGTATGCCAAGTTCTTCAAAAACGGCTGCTCAGCCCATTAGTTTTCTTAAAGTCTGCACTGGATACATAATTCTAGCGTCTCGATTACTTCTCGTAACAGAACATTCGGGAACTGTGCTTGCTTCCATTGGAAATCTGGCAGCTCTAATTCTCAACCGCGATCGGCAGCCGGCCGGTGAGCCGGCGCCTTCAGTCTGTTCCGAGCGCTGGTGAGGGGCGCTGCGTGTATTTTCTACAGCGAGGTGATCATTGAAGCGCTTTGTGTCGTCTATACGGCAAGTCTGTTATAAAGTTGAATAAGTATGTATTGTAAACTGATATTCAATACGTTCTGTTATCTCGTTGCTGGCTTTGTCTTTGGTTTATTTATGTCAGTTTTATATAACGTAACTTATCATTATTATATTTCACGACAAGGGATGTTAAAGAAAAGGCTGAAGATTCTAGAAAGAATAAAAAGACAAAGGCAGCAACGACACAAGTGAAAGTATTGAATATCAGTTTTCAATACATACTTATTCAAACTTATAAGAGACTTGCCGTACAGACGACACAAAACGCTTCAATGATCACCTCGCTGTAGAAGATACATGCACCGCCCTTCACCAGTGCTTAGAACAGACTGAAGTCGCCGGCAGAATGGGCCAGTTGCGGCCGACCACGATAATTAGGTCCTATCAGCTGACGTATTAGAGCTGCCAGATTATCGATGTTATCAATTACAACACGGACACATAGTATGCCAAGTTCTTCAAAAACGGCTGCTCAGCCCATTAGTTTTCTTAAAGTCTGCACTGGATACATAATTCTAGCGTCTCGATTACTTCTCGTAACAGAACATTCGGGAACTGTGCTTGCTTCCATTGGAAATCTGGCAGCTCTAAATCTCAACCGCGATCGGCAGCCGGCCGGTGAGCCGGCGCCTTCAGTCTGTTCCGAGCGCTGGTGAGGGGCGCTGCGTGTATCTTCTACAGCGAGGTGATCATTGAAGCGCTTTGTGTCGTCTATACGGAGAGTCTGTTATAAGTTTGAATAAGTACGTATTGTAAACTGATATTCAATACGTTCTGTTGTCTCGTTGCTGGCTTTGTCTTTGGTTTATTTATGTCGGTTTTAAATAACGTAACTTATCATTATTATATTTCACAAGGGATGTTAGAGAAAAGACTGAAGATTCTATACAGAATAATAAGACAAAACCAGCAACGACACAAGTGAAAGTATTGAATAGTAGTTCACTGAACATACTTATTCAAAATTATAACAGCCTTGCCGTACAGACGACACAAAGGTCTTCAATGATCACCTCGCTGTAGAAGATACACGCAGCGCCCCTCACCAGCGCTCGGAACAGACTAAAGGCGCCGGCTCACCGGCCGGCTGGCGATCGCGGTTGAGAATTAGAGCTGCCAGATTTCCAATGGAAGCAAGCACAGTTCCCGAATGTTCTGTTACGAGAAGTTATCGAGACGCTAGAATTATGTATCCAGTGCACATTTTAGGAAGACTGATGGCCTGAACAACCGTTTTTAAAGAATTTGGCATACCATGTGTCCGTGTTGTAATTGATAACATTGATAATCTGGCAGCTCTAATACGTCAGCTGATAGGACCTAATTATCGTGGTCGGCCGCAACTGGCCCATTCTGCCGGCGAATTCAGTTTGTTCTGAGCACTGGTGAGGGGCACTGCGTGTATCTTCTACAGCGAGGTGATCATTGAAGCGTTTTGTGTCGTCTGTACGGCAAGTCTGTTATAAATTTGAATAAGTATGTTCAGTAAACTAGTATTCAATACTTCACTTGTGTCGTTGCTGCGTTTGTCTTTTTATTGTGTATCCGATTTTTTGTCACGAGATTAAGCGATAATAAATCTGCCATGTGCAAGATTTTAAAAACAATTGTAACAATCATTGCACTAGAATCTTCAGTCTTTCCTTTAACATCCCTTGTCATGAAATATAATAATGATAAGTTACGTTATTCAAAACCGACATAAATAAACCAAAGACAAAGCCAGCAACGAGACAACAGAACGTATTGAATATCAGTTTACAATGCATACTTATTCAAACTTATAACAGACTTGCCGTATAGACGACACAAAGCGCTTCAATGATCACCTCGCTGTAGAAGATACACGCAGCGACCCTCACCAGTGCTCAGAACAAACTGAAGTCGCCGGCAGAATGGGCCAGTTGCGGCCGACCAAGATAATTAGGTCCTATCAGCTGACGCATTAGAGCTGCCAGATTATCAATGTTATCAATTACAACACGGACACATGGTATGCCAAATTCTTTAAAAACGGCTGTTCAGCCCATCAGTCTTCCTAAAATCTGCACTGGATACATAATTCTAGCGTCTCGATTATTTCTCGTAACAGAACATTCGGGAACTGTGCTTGCTTCCATTGGAAATCTGGCAGCTTTAATTCTCAACCGCGATCGGCAGCCGACTGGTGAGCCGGCGCCTTCAGTCTGTTCCGAGCGCTGGTGAGGGGCGCTGCGTGTATTTTCTACAGCGAGGTGATCATTGAAGCGCTTTGTGTCGTCTATACGGCAAGTCTGTTATAAGTTTGAATAAGTATGCATTGTTAACTGATATTCAATACGTTCTGTTGTCTCGTTGCTGGCTTTGTCTTTGGTTTATTCATGTCGGTTTTAAATAACGTAACTTATCATTATTATATTTCACAAGGGATGTTAAAGAAAAGACTGAAGATTCTAGACAGAATAAAAAGACAAAGGCAGCAACGACACAAGTGAAATTATTGAATATCAGTTTTCAATACATACTTATTCAAACTTATAACAGACTTGCCGTACAGACGACACAAAACGCTTCAATGATCACCTCGCTGTAGAAGATACACGAAGTGCCCCTCACCAGTGCTCAGAACAAACTGAATTCGCCGGCAGAATGGGCCAGTTACGGCCGACCACGATAATTAGGTCCTATCAGCTGACGTATTAGAGCTGCCAGATTATCAATGTTATCAATTACAACACGGACACATGGTATGCAAAGCTCTTTAAAAACGGCTGTTCAGCCCATTAGTCTTCTTAAAATGTGCACTGGATACATAATTCAAGCGTCTCGATTACTTCTCGTAACAGAACATTCGGTAACTGTGCTTGCTTCCATTGGAAATCTGGCAGCTCTAATTCTCAACCGCGATCGGCAGCCGACTGGTGAGCCGGCGCCTTCAGTCCAAGGCCCTAAAACATAAGGTTGGACGAAGTTTTCTACCAAAAATGTACTAGAATAGCGTACGAGTCAAAGCTATTTCCGTTGTTTCTTTACAAATATGTCGCAAACAAGCTTTTTCTGTAATAAATCATTATTTTGAAGTTAAGCAACCAGTTGCTATAAATTCAATAAGCAAACACTTATTTTCTATATAAAAGCCTAGCTTATATAGTCCAACTCTAGTTGAATAATCAAGTAGCTACTAAATTTTCCAGATGCGACACATATTGCGCACTTCAGACAAGTACGTTGCTAAGGCGTTGCTAAGGACTCTTTCGCATGTTTTGCTGCGTGTTTTTTGTTATGAAGTGAGGGAAGTGAGATGGACAAGCTTTTTGATATTTTTATCTGGTTTTCTAGGACCGTCGCAATTATTTAACTTGACATACTTTTCTTGCTTTTTTATCCGAGGCTTTTTCAATAATTGGTAGATTCTATCGTGGAAATAAAAGGGCCAGCAGGCCACATGGGTAAATACAAGTCGACTGATTGTGAAATAAAAGGTAGAAGTGTCTGTTCCATTAGAAATTTAATGTGATGTGATGGAAGATGAAGCAACAGGATCAGACGCAAGAACCACCAATTAAGAACCCAGAACCAGCAAGCGCTATGCCATGAAGAGCAGCCATGGTAACGTTTGATTAGCTTTCAGAAAACCTTTGAACTAGACGCCAGACGGTGAGCAATCAAGAGATCTTACAAGACCATTTGTTACTTGAAAACGAGAGCCGCCAGGAAAATCAGTAGATTCTTCAATGGCAACACATTTCAGTATCTATCTAGCAATGATTTGCACCAGCGAGGTGCTATAATTGTGTTTTGTGTCTGTATCCCTAACTGCTCAAAAAATATTTGTCAATAAATAAACAAACAAATAATGCGTCTTTTTCTACTGAAAGTAAGTCCTCCAAGTGGCAAGGGATGAATAATAGAAGGTACCTAATTTATTGCCATCTATTCATTCAATTCATAAATCATTGGCAATTCAGAGCATCGATCGGCAGCGCCCTTACCTACTGCATGGCACTGCGGATCGTCCATGGGTTTCTTGATGACTCCGACTCTGACTCAGACTTTCAAAAATCAACTATGACTTTGATTTCAAATGTTGGCTCTGACCGACTCCGACTCCACAGCCCTAGCAGGTCTGCGGAGGCAATGGATTTTTGGTGACTCCGACTCCGACTCTGGCTTTCAAAATCGACTCTGACTCTGACTCTGGTCAGAACTGTCGATTCGGACCGACTACAACTCCGACTACGGAACACTGATAGGTCTGCGGAGGGGATCGAATTTCGGTGACTGACTCAGACTCCTGCTTTTAAAATCGACTCTGACTCCGACTCGACGACTCAGGTCAGAACTGTCAACTCCGACCGACTTCATGACTCCGACTCCGGAGCCCTACTGGCAGCTATCACGCCAGGGAGCTGCAAATCATATGTTCCGTGGCGGTTTATGGCATTAAAGTCGATAATGCGGCTGAATCGCACTATGAAGCACCCTTATTGGCTGCAAGAACCACGAAAGTTAGCGCATCACCACTGGAAAACGTGACAAGATATCGATTAATTGGCCCTGGATTTGGATAAATAACATGTTGATGATCATATAAGCACACATTTACATTATCATCTATCTCAAGGTTGCCCTCCAGGCGGCTCTAAACTATGGCAATTTCCCTATCTTCAACATGTAAATGCCCTCGGGCGTCCTCGTGGTGACGTAGGCATGGGAGTGCCAGTTTGGTAGGAACTAGACTTCGACGCCCCCTGCTTCAGTCTGTTCCGAGCGCTGGTGAGGGGCGCTGCGTGTATTTTCTACAGCGAGGTGATCATTGAAGCGCTTTGTGTCGTCTATACGGCAAGTCTGTTATAAAGTTGAATAAGTATGTATTGTAAACTGATATTCAATACGTTCTGTTATCTCGTTGCTGGCTTTGTCTTTGGTTTATTTATGTCAGTTTTATATAACGTAACTTATCATTATTATATTTCACGACAAGGGATGTTAAAGAAAAGGCTGAAGATTCTAGAAAGAATAAAAAGACAAAGGCAGCAACGACACAAGTGAAAGTATTGAATATCAGTTTTCAATACATACTTATTCAAACTTATAAGAGACTTGCCGTACAGACGACACAAAACGCTTCAATGATCACCTCGCTGTAGAAGATACATGCACCGCCCTTCACCAGTGCTTAGAACAAACTGAAGTCGCCGGCAGAATGGGCCAGTTGCGGCCGACCACGATAATTAGGTCCTATCAGCTGACGTATTAGAGCTGCCAGATTATCAATGTTATCAATTACAACACGGACACATAGTATGCCAAGTTCTTCAAAAACGGCTGCTCAGCCCATTAGTTTTCTTAAAGTCTGCACTGGATACATAATTCTAGCGTCTCGATTACTTCTCGTAACAGAACATTCGGGAACTGTGCTTGCTTCCATTGGAAATCTGGCAGCTCTAATTCTCAACCGCGATCGGCAGCCGGCCGGTGAGCCGGCGCCTTCAGTCTGTTCCGAGCGCTGGTGAGGGGCGCTGCGTGTATCTTCTACAGCGAGGTGATCATTGAAGCGCTTTGTGTCGTCTATACGGAGAGTCTGTTATAAGTTTGAATAAGTACGTATTGTAAACTGATATTCAATACGTTCTGTTGTCTCGTTGCTGGCTTTGTCTTTGGTTTATTTATGTCGGTTTTAAATAACGTAACTTATCATTATTATATTTCACAAGGGATGTTAAAGAAAAGACTGAAGATTCTATACAGAATAATAAGACAAAACCAGCAACGACACAAGTGAAAGTATTGAATAGTAGTTCACTGAACATACTTATTCAAAATTATAACAGCCTTGCCGTACAGACGACACAAAGGTCTTCAATGATCACCTCGCTGTAGAAGATACACGCAGCGCCCCTCACCAGCGCTCGGAACAGACTGAAGGCGCCGGCTCACCGGCCGGCTGGCGATCGCGGTTGAGAATTAGAGCTGCCAGATTTCCAATGGAAGCAAGCACAGTTCCCGAATGTTCTGTTACGAGAAGTAATCGAGACGCTAGAATTGTGTATCCAGTGCAGATTTTAGGAAGACTGATGGGCTGAACAGCCGTTTTTAAAGAATTTGGCATACCATGTGTCCCTGTTGTAATTGATAACATTGATAATCTGGCAGCTCTAATACGTCAGCTGATAGGACCTAATTATCGTGGTCGGCCGCAACTGGCCCATTCTGCCGGCGAATTCAGTTTGTTCTGAGCACTGGTGAGGGGCACTGCGTGTATCTTCTACAGCGAGGTGATCATTGAAGCGTTTTGTGTCGTCTGTACGGCAAGTCTGTTATAAGTTTGAATAAGTATGTTCAGTAAACTAGTATTCAATACTTCACTTGTGTCGTTGCTGCGTTTGTCTTTTTATTGTGTATCCGATTTTTTGTCACGAGATTAAGCGATAATAAATCTGCCATGTGCAAGATTTTAAAAACAATTGTAACAATCATTGCACTAGAATCTTCAGTCTTTCCTTTAACATCCCTTGTCATGAAATATAATAATGATAAGTTACGTTATTCAAAACCGACATAAATAAACCAAAGACAAAGCCAGCAACGAGACAACAGAACGTATTGAATATCAGTTTACAATGCATACTTATTCAAACTTATAACAGACTTGCCGTACAGATGACACACAGCGCTACAACAATCAAATCGCTGTAGAAGATGCACGCACCGCCCTTCACCAGTGCTCATAACAAACTGAATTCGCCGGCAGAATTGGCCAGTTGCAGCCGACCACGATAATTAGGTCGTATCAGCTGACGTATAAGAGCTGCCAGATTATCAATGTTATCAATTACAACACGGACACATGGTATGCCAAGTTCTTAAAAAACGGCTGTTCAGCCCATTAGTCTTCTTAAAATCTGCAATGCATACATAATTCTAGCGTCTCGATTACATCTCGTAACAGAACATTCGGGAACTGTGCTTGCTTCCATTGGAAATCTGGCAGCTCTAATTCTCAACCGCGATCCGCAGCCGACTGGTGAGCCGGCGCCTTCAGTCTGTTCCCAGCGCTGGTGAGGGGCGCTGCGTGTATTTTCTACAGCGAGGTGATCATTGAAGCGCTTTGTGTCGTCTATACGGCAAGTCTGTTATAAAGTTGAATAAGCATGTATTGTAAACTGATATTCAATACGTTCTGTTGTCGCGTTGCTGGCTTTGTCTTTGGTTTATTTATGTCAGTTTTATATAACGTAACTTATCATTATTATATTTCACGACAAGGGATGTTTAAAAAAAGACTGAAGATTCTAGAAAGAATAAAAAGACAAAGGCAGCAACGACACAAGTGAAAGTATTGAATATCAGTTTTCAATACATACTTATTCAAACTTATAAGACACTTGCCGTACAGACGACACAAAACGCTTCAATGATCACCTCGCTGTAGAAGATACACGCAGCGCCCCTCACCAGCGCTCGGAACAGACTGAAGGCGCCGGCTCACCGGCCGGCTGGCGATCGCGGTTGAGAATTAGAGCTGCCAGATTTCCAATGGAAGCAAGCACAGTTCCCGAATGTTCTGTTACGAGAAGTAATCGAGACGCTAGAATTGTGTATCCAGTGCAGATTTTAGGAAGACTGATGGGCTGAACAGCCGTTTTTAAAGAATTTGGCATACCATGTGTCCCTGTTGTAATTGATAACATTGATAATCTGGCAGCTCTAATACGTCAGCTGATAGGACCTAATTATCGTGGTCGGCCGCAACTGGCCCATTCTGCCGGCGACTTCAGTTTGTTCTGAGCACTGGTGAGGGGCGCTGCGTGTATCTTCTACAGCGAGGTGATCATTGAAGCGCTTTGTGTCGTCTATACGGCAAGTCTGTTATAAGTTTGAATAAGTATGCATTGTAAACTGATATTCAATACGTTCTGTTGTCTCGTTGCTGGCTTTGTCTTTGGTTTATTTATGTCGGTTTTAAATAACGTAATTTATCATTATTATATTTCATGACAAGGGATGTTAAAGGAAAGACTGAAGATTCTAGTGCAATGATTGTTACAATTGTTTTTAAAATCTTGCACATGGCAGATTTATTATCGCTTAATCTCGTGACAAAAAATCGGATACACAATAAAAAGACAAAGGCAGCAACGACACAAGTGAAGTATTGAATACTAGTTTACTGAACATACTTATTCAAACTTATAACAGACTTGCCGTACAGACGACACAAAACGCTTCAATGATCACCTCGCTGTAGAAGATACACGCAGTGCCCCTCACCAGTGCTCAGAACAAACTGAATTCGCCGGCAGAATGGGCCAGTTACGGCCGACCACGATAATTAGGTCCTATCAGCTGACGTATTAGAGCTGCCAGATTATCAATGTTATCAATTACAACACGGAAACATTGTATGCGAAGCTCTTTAAAAACGGCTGTTCAGCCCATTAGTCTTCTTAAAATCTGCACTGGATACATAATTCTAGCGTCTCGATTACTTCTCGTAACAGAACATTCGGTAACTGTGCTTGCTTCCATTGGAAATCTGGCAGCTCTAATTCTCAACCGCGATCGGCAGCCGACTGGTGAGCCGGCGCCTTCAGTCTGTTCCGAGCGCTGGTGAGGGGCGCTGCGTGTATTTTCTACAGCGAGGTGATCATTGAAGCGCTTTGTGTCGTCTATACGGCAAATCTGTTATAAAGTTGAATAAGTATGTATTGTAAACTGATATTCAATACGTTCTGTTGTCTCGTTGCTGGCTTTGTCTTTGGTTTATTTATGTCGGTTTTATATAACGTAACTTATCATTATTATATTTCACGACAAGGGATGTTAAAGAAAAGACTGAAGATTCTAGAAAGAATAAAAAGACAAAGGCAGCAACGACACAAGTGAAAGTATTGAATACCAGTTCACTGAACATACTTATTCAAAATTATAACAGCCTTGCCGTACAGATGACACACAGCGCTACAACAATCATATCGCTGTAGAAGATGCACGCACCGCCCTTCACCAGTGCTCATAACAAACTGAATTCGCCGGCAGAATTGGCCAGTTGCAGCCGACCACGATAATTAGGTCGTATCAGCTGACGTATAAGAGCTGCCAGATTATCAATGTTATCAATTACAACACGGACACATGGTATGCCAAGTTCTTAAAAAACGGCTGTTCAGCCCATTACTCTTCTTAAAATCTGCAATGCATACATAATTCTAGCGTCTCGATTACATCTCGTAACAGAACATTCGGGAACTGTGCTTGCTTCCATTGGAAATCTGGCAGCTCTAATTCTCAACCGCGATCCGCAGCCGACTGGTGAGCCGGCGCCTTCAGTCTGTTCCCAGCGCTGGTGAGGGGCGCTGCGTGTATTTTCTACAGCGAGGTGATCATTGAAGCGCTTTGTGTCGTCTATACGGCAAGTCTGTTATAAAGTTGAATAAGCATGTATTGTAAACTGATATTCAATACGTTCTGTTGTCGCGTTGCTGGCTTTGTCTTTGGTTTATTTATGTCAGTTTTATATAACGTAACTTATCATTATTATATTTCACGACAAGGGATGTTTAAAAAAGACTGAAGATTCTAGAAAGAATAAAAAGACAAAGGCAGCAACGACACAAGTGAAAGTATTGAATATCAGTTTTCAATACATACTTATTCAAACTTATAAGACACTTGCCGTACAGACGACACAAAACGCTTCAATGATCACCTCGCTGTAGAAGATACACGCAGCGCCCCTCACCAGCGCTCGGAACAGACTGAAGGCGCCGGCTCACCGGCCGGCTGGCGATCGCGGTTGAGAATTAGAGCTGCCAGATTTCCAATGGAAGCAAGCACAGTTCCCGAATGTTCTGTTACGAGAAGTAATCGAGACGCTAGAATTATGTATCCAGTGCAGATTTTAGGAAGACTGATGGGCTGAACAGCCGTTTTTAAAGAATTTGGCATACCATGTGTCCCTGTTGTAATTGATAACATTGATAATCTGGCAGCTCTAATACGTCAGCTGATAGGACCTAATTATCGTGGTCGGCCGCAACTGGCCCATTCTGCCGGCGACTTCAGTTTGTTCTGAGCACTGGTGAGGGGCGCTGCGTGTATCTTCTACAGCGAGGTGATCATTGAAGCGCTTTGTGTCGTCTATACGGCAAGTCTGTTATAAGTTTGAATAAGTATGCATTGTAAACTGATATTCAATACGTTCTGTTGTCTCGTTGCTGGCTTTGTCTTTGGTTTATTTATGTCGGTTTTAAATAACGTAACTTATCATTATTATATTTCACAAGGGATGTTAAAGAAAAGACTGAAGATTCTAGACAGAATAAAAAGACAAAGGCAGCAACGGCACAAGTGAAAGGATTGAATAGCAGTTCACTGAACATACTTATTCAAAATTATAACAGCCTTGCCGTACAGACGACACAAAGGGCTTCAATGATCACCTCGCTGTAGAAGATACACGCAGCGCCCCTCACCAGCGCTCGGAACAAACTGAAGGCGCCGGCTCACCGGCCGGCTGGCGATCGCGGTTGAGAATTAGAGCTGCCAGATTTTCAATGGAAGCAAGCACAGTTACCGAATGTTCTGTTACGAGAAGTAATCGAGACGCTTGAATTATGTATCCAGTGCACATTTTAATAAGACTAATGGGCTGAACAGCCGTTTTTAAAGAGCTTCGCATACCATGTGTCCGTGTTGTAATTGATAACATTGATAATCTGGCAGCTCTAATACGTCAGCTGATAGGACCTAATTATCGTGGTCGGCCGTAACTGGCCCATTCTGCCGGCGAATTCAGTTTGTTCTGAGCACTGGTGAGGGGCACTGCGTGTATCTTCTACAGCGAGGTGATCATTGAAGCGTTTTGTGTCGTCTGTACGGCAAGTCTGTTATAAGTTTGATTAAGTATGTTCAGTAAACTAGTATTCAATACTTCACTTGTGTCGTTGCTGTCTTTGTCTTTTTATTGTGTATCCGATTTTTTGTCACGAGATTAAGCGAAAATAAATCTGCCATGTGCAAGATTTTAAAAACAATTGTAACAATCATTGCACTAGAATCTTCAGTCTTTCCTTTAACATCCCTTGTCATGAAATATAATAATGATAAGTTACGTTATTTAAAACCGACATAAATAAACCAAAGACAAAGCCAGCAACGAGACAACAGAACGTATTGAATATCAGTTTACAATGCATACTTATTCAAACCTATAACAGACTTGCCGTATAGACGACACAAAGCGCTTCAATGATCACCTCGCTGTAGAAGATACACGCACCGCCCTTCACCAGTGCTTAGAACAAACTGAAGTCGCCGGCAGAATGGGCCAGTTGCGGCCGACCACGATAATTAGGTCCTATCAGCTGACTTATTAGAGCTGCCAGATTATCAATGTTATCAATTACAACACGGACACATAGTATGCCAAGTTCTTCAAAAACGGCTGCTCAGCCCATTAGTTTTCTTAAAGTCTGCACTGGATACATAATTCTAGCGTCTCGATTACTTCTCGTAACAGAACATTCGGGAACTATGCTTGCTTCCATTGGAAATCTGGCAGCTCTAATTCTCAACCGCGATCGGCAGCCGGCCGGTGAGCCGGCGCCTTCAGTTTGTTCCGAGCGCTGGTGAGGGGCGCTGCGTGTATCTTCTACAGCGAGGTGATCATTGAAGCCCTTTGTGTCGTCTGTACGGAGAGTCTGTTATAAGTTTGAATAAGTACGTATTGTAAACTGATATTCAATACGTTCTGTGGTCTCGTTGCTGGCTTTGTCTTTGGTTTATTTATGTCGGTTTTAAATAACGTAACTTATCATTATTATATTTCACAAGGGATGTTAAAGAAAAGACTGAAGATTCTAGACAGAATAAAAAGACAAAGGCAGCAACGACACAAGTGAAAGTATTGAATATCAGTTTTCAATACATACTTATTCAAACTTATAACAGACTTGCCGTACAGACGACACAAAACGCTTCAATGATCACCTCGCTGTAGAAGATACACGAAGTGCCCCTCACCAGTGCTCAGAACAAACTGAATTCGCCGGCAGAATGGGCCAGTTACGGCCGACCACGATAATTAGGTCCTATCAGCTGACGTATTAGAGCTGCCAGATAATCAATGTTATCAATTACAACACGGACACATGGTATGCGAAGCTCTTTAAAAACGGCTGTTCAGCCCATTAGTGTTCTTAAAATGTGCACTGGATACATAATTCAAGCGTCTCGATTACTTCTCGTAACAGAACATTCGGGAACTGTGCTTGCTTCCATTGGAAATCTGGCAGCTCTAATTCTCAACCGCGATCGGCAGCCGACTGGTGAGCCGGCGCCTTCAGTCTGTTCCGAGCGCTGGTGAGGGGCGCTGCGTGTATTTTCTACAGCGAGGTGATCATTGAAGCGCTTTGTGTCGTCTATACGGAGAGTTTGTTATAAGTTTGAATAAGTACGTATTGTAAACTGATATTCAATACGTTCTGTTGTCTCGTTGCTGGCTTTGTCTTTGGTTTATTTATGTCGGTTTTAAATAACGTAACTTATCATTATTATATTTCACAAGGGATGTTAAAGAAAAGACTGAAGATTCTAGACAGAATAAAAAGACAAAGGCAGTAACGACACAAGTGAAAGTATTGAATAGCAGTTCACTGAACATACTTATTCAAAATTATAACAGCCTTGCCGTACAGACGACACAAAGGGCTTCAATGATCACCTCGCTGTAGAAGATACACGCAGCGCCCCTCACCAGCGCTCGGAACAGACTGAAGGCGCCGGCTCACCGGCCGGCTGGCGATCGCGGTTGAGAATTAGAGCTGCCAGATTTCCAATGGAAGCAAGCACAGTTCCCGAATGTTCTGTTACGAGAAGTAATCGAGACGCTAGAATTATGTATCCAGTGCACATTTTAAGAAGACTAATGGGCTGAACAGCCGTTTTTAAAGAGCTTCGCATACCATGTGTCCGTGTTGTAATTGATAACATTGATAATCTGGCAGCTCTAATACGTCAGCTGATAGGACCTAATTATCGTGGTCGGCCGTAACTGGCCCATTCTGCCGGCGAATTCAGTTTGTTCTGAGCACTGGTGAGGGGCGCTGCGTGTATCTTCTACAGCGAGGTGATCATTGAAGCGCTTTGTGTCGTCTATACGGCAAGTCTGTTATAAGTTTGAATAAGTATGCATTGTAAACTGATATTCAATACGTTCTGTTGTCTCGTTGCTGGGTTTGTCTTTGGTTTATTTATGTCGGTTTTAAATAACGTAATTTATCATTATTATATTTCATGACAAGGGATGTTAAAGGAAAGACTGAAGATTCTAGTGCAATGATTGTTACAATTGTTTTTAAAATCTTGCACATGGCAGATTTATTATCGCTTAATCTCGTGACAAAAAAATCGGATACACAATAAAAAGACAAAGGCAGCAACGACACAAGTGAAGTATTGAATACTAGTTTACTGAACATACTTATTCAAACTTATAACAGACTTGCCGTACAGACGACACAAAACGCTTCAATGATCACCTCGCTGTAGAAGATACACGCAGTGCCCCTCACCAGTGCTCAGAACAACCTGAATTCGCCGGCAGAATGGGCCAGTTACGGCCGACCACGATAATTAGGTCCTATCAGCTGACGTATTAGAGCTGCCAGATTATCAATGTTATCAATTACAACACGGACACATGGTATGCGAAGCTCTTTAAAAACGGCTGTTCAGCCCATTAGTCTTCTTAAAATCTGCACTGGATACATAATTCTAGCGTCTCGATTACTTCTCGTAACAGAACATTCGGGAACTGTGCTTGCTTCCATTGAAAATCTGGCAGCTCTAATTCTCAACCGCGATCGGCAGCCGGCCGGTGAGCCGGCGCCTTCAGTCTGTTCCGAGCGCTGGTGAGGGGCGCTGCGTGTATTTTCTACAGCGAGGTGATCATTGAAGCGCTTTGTGTCGTCTATACGGCAAGTCTGTTATAAAGTTGAATAAGTATGTATTGTAAACTGATATTCAATACGTTCTGTTATCTCGTTGCTGGCTTTGTCTTTGGTTTATTTATGTCAGTTTTATATAACGTAACTTATCATTATTATATTTCACGACAAGGGATGTTAAAGAAAAGGCTGAAGATTCTAGAAAGAATAAAAAGACAAAGGCAGCAACGACACAAGTGAAAGTATTGAATATCAGTTTTCAATACATACTTATTCAAACTTATAAGAGGCTTGCCGTACAGACGACACAAAACGCTTCAATGATCACCTCGCTGTAGAAGATACATGCACCGCCCTTCACCAGTGCTTAGAACAGACTGAAGTCGCCGGCAGAATGGGCCAGTTGCGGCCGACCACGATAATTAGGTCCTATCAGCTGACGTATTAGAGCTGCCAGATTATCGATGTTATCAATTACAACACGGACACATAGTATGCCAAGTTCTTCAAAAACGGCTGCTCAGCCCATTAGTTTTCTTAAAGTCTGCACTGGATACATAATTCTAGCGTCTCGATTACTTCTCGTAACAGAACATTCGGGAACTGTGCTTGCTTCCATTGGAAATCTGGCAGCTCTAATTCTCAACCGCGATCGGCAGCCGGCCGGTGAGCCGGCGCCTTCAGTCTGTTCTGAGCGCTGGTGAGGGGCGCTGCGTGTATCTTCTACAGCGAGGTGATCATTGAAGCGCTTTGTGTCGTCTATACGGAGAGTCTGTTATAAGTTTGAATAAGTACGTATTGTAAACTGATATTCAATACGTTCTGTTGTCTCGTTGCTGGCTTTGTCTTTGGTTTATTTATGTCGGTTTTAAATAACGTAACTTATCATTATTATATTTCACAAGGGATGTTAGAGAAAAGACTGAAGATTCTATACAGAATAATAAGACAAAACCAGCAACGACACAAGTGAAAGTATTGAATAGTAGTTCACTGAACATACTTATTCAAAATTATAACAGCCTTGCCGTACAGACGACACAAAGGTCTTCAATGATCACCTCGCTGTAGAAGATACACGCAGCGCCCCTCACCAGCGCTCGGAACAGACTAAAGGCGCCGGCTCACCGGCCGGCTGGCGATCGCGGTTGAGAATTAGAGCTGCCAGATTTCCAATGGAAGCAAGCACAGTTCCCGAATGTTCTGTTACGAGAAGTTATCGAGACGCTAGAATTATGTATCCAGTGCACATTTTAGGAAGACTGATGGGCTGAACAACCGTTTTTAAAGAATTTGGCATACCATGTGTCCGTGTTGTAATTGATAACATTGATAATCTGGCAGCTCTAATACGTCAGCTGATAGGACCTAATTATCGTGGTCGGCCGTAACTGGCCCATTCTGCCGGCGAATTCAGTTTGTTCTGAGCACTGGTGAGGGGCACTTCGTGTATCTTCTACAGCGAGGTGATCATTGAAGCGTTTTGTGTCGTCTGTACGGCAAGTCTGTTATAAGTTTGAATAAGTATGTTCAGTAAACTAGTATTCAATACTTCACTTGTGTCGTTGCTGCGTTTGTCTTTTTATTGTGTATCCGATTTTTTGTCACGAGATTAAGCGATAATAAATCTGCCATGTGCAAGATTTTAAAAACAATTGTAACAATCATTGCACTAGAATCTTCAGTCTTTCCTTTAACATCCCTTGTCATGAAATATAATAATGATAAGTTACGTTATTCAAAACCGACATAAATAAACCAAAGACAAAGCCAGCAACGAGACAACAGAACGTATTGAATATCAGTTTACAATGCATACTTATTCAAACTTATAACAGACTTGCCGTATAGACGACACAAAGCGCTTCAATGATCACCTCGCTGTAGAAGATACACGCAGCGACCCTCACCAGTGCTCAGAACAAACTGAAGTCGCCGGCAGAATGGGCCAGTTGCGGCCGACCAAGATAATTAGGTCCTATCAGCTGACGCATTAGAGCTGCCAGATTATCAATGTTATCAATTACAACACGGACACATGGTATGCCAAATTCTTTAAAAACGGCTGTTCAGCCCATCAGTCTTCCTAAAATCTGCACTGGATATATAATTCTAGCGTCTCGATTATTTCTCGTAACAGAACATTCGGGAACTGTGCTTGCTTCCATTGGAAATCTGGCAGCTTTAATTCTCAACCGCGATCGGCAGCCGACTGGTGAGCCGGCGCCTTCAGTCTGTTCCGAGCGCTGGTGAGGGGCGCTGCGTGTATTTTCTACAGCGAGGTGATCATTGAAGCGCTTTGTGTCGTCTATACGGCAAGTCTGTTATAAGTTTGAATAAGTATGCATTGTTAACTGATATTCAATACGTTCTGTTGTCTCGTTGCTGGCTTTGTCTTTGGTTTATTCATGTCGGTTTTAAATAACGTAACTTATCATTATTATATTTCACAAGGGATGTTAAAGAAAAGACTGAAGATTCTAGACAGAATAAAAAGACAAAGGCAGCAACGACACAAGTGAAATTATTGAATATCAGTTTTCAATACATACTTATTCAAACTTATAACAGACTTGCCGTACAGACGACACAAAACGCTTCAATGATCACCTCGCTGTAGAAGATACACGCACCGCCCTTTACCAGTGCTTAGAACAAACTGACGTCGCCGGCAGAATGGGCCAGTTGCGGCCAACCACGATAATTAGGTCCTATCAGCTGACGTATTAGAGCTGCCAGATTATCAATGTTATCAATTACAACACGGACACATAGTATGCCAAGTTCTTTAAAAACGGCTGTTCAGCCCATTAGTCTTCTTAAAATCTGCACTGGATGCATAATTCTAGCGTCTCGATTACTTCTCGTAACAGAACATTCGGGAACTGTGCTTGCTTCCATTGGAAATCTGGCTGCTCTAATTCTCAACCGCGATCGGCAGCCGGCCGGTGAGCCGGCGCCTTCAGTCTGTTCCGAGCGCTGGTGAGGGGCGCTGCGTGTATCTTCTACAGCGAGGTGATCATTGAAGCGCTTTGTGTCGTCTATACGGAGAGTCTGTTATAAGTTTGAATAAGTATGTATTGTAAACTGATATTCAATACGTTCTGTTGTCTCGTTGCTGGCTTTGTCTTTGGTTTATTTATGTCGGTTTTATATAACGTAACTTATCATTATTATATTTCACAACAAGGGATGTTAAAGAAAAGACTGAAGATTCTAGACAGAATAAAAAGACAAAGGCAGCAACGACACAAGCGAAAGTATTGAATAGCAGTTCACTGAACATACTTATTCAAAATTATAACAGCCTTGCCGTACAGACGACACAAAGGGCTTCAATGATTACCTCGCTGTAGAAGATACACGCAGCGCCCCTCACCAGCGCTCGGAACAGACTGAAGGCGCCGGCTCACCGGCCGGCTGGCGATCGCGGTTGAGAATTAGAGCTGCCAGATTTCCAATGGAAGCAAGCACAGTTCCCGAATGTTCTGTTACGAGAAGTAATCGAGACGCTAGAATTATGTATCCAGTGCAGATTTTAGGAAGACTGATGGGCTGAACAGCCGTTTTTAAAGAATTTGGCATACCATGTGTCCGTGTTGTAATTGATAACATTGATAATCTGGCAGCTCTAATACGTCAGCTGATAGGACCTAATTGTCGTGGTCGGCCGCAACTGGCCCATTCTGCCGGCGACTTCAGTTTGTTCTGAGCACTGGTGAGGGGCACTGCGTGTATCTTCTACAGCGAGGTGATCATTGAAGCGCTTTGTGTCGTCTATACGGCAAGTCTGTTATAAGTTTGAATAAGTATGCATTGTAAACTGATATTCAATACGTTCTGTTGTCTCGTTGCTGGCTTTGTCTTTGGTTTATTTATGTCGGTTTTAAATAACGTAACTTATCATTATTATGTTTCACAAGGGATGTTAAAGAAAAGACTGAAGATTCTAGACAGAATAAAAAGACAAAGGCAGCAACGACACAAGTGAAATTATTGAATATCAGTTTTCAATACATACTTATTCAAACTTATAACAGACTTGCCGTACAGACGACACAAAACGCTTCAATGATCACCTCCCTGTAGAAGATACACGCACCGCCCTTCACCAGTGCTTAGAACAAACTGAAGTCGCCGGCAGAATGGGCCAGTTACGGCCGACCACGATAATTAGGTCCTATCAGCTGACGTATTAGAGCTGCCAGATTATCAATGTTATCAATTACAACACGGACACATGGTATGCGAAGCTCTTTAAAAACGGCTGTTCAGCCCATTAGTCTTCTTAAAATCTGCACTGGATACATAATTCTAGCGTCTCGATTACTTCTCGTAACAGAACATTCGGGAACTGTGCTTGCTTCCATTGAAAATCTGGCAGCTCTAATTCTCAACCGCGATCGGCAGCCGGCCGTGGAGCCGGCGCCTTCAGTCTGTTCCGAGCGCTGGTGAGGGGCGCTGCGTGTATCTTCTACAGCGAGGTGATCATTGAAGCGCTTTGTGTCGTCTATACGGCAAGTCTGTTATAATTTTGAATAAGTATGCATTGTAAACTGATATTCAATACGTTCTGTTGTCTCGTTGCTGGCTTTGTCTTTGGTTTATTTATGTCGGTTTTAAATAACGTAACTTATCATTATTATGTTTCACAAGGGATGTTAAAGAAAAGACTGAAGATTCTAGACAGAATAAAAAGACAAAGGCAGCAACGACACAAGTGAAATTATTGAATATCAGTTTTCAATACATACTTATTCAAACTTATAACAGACTTGCCGTACAGACGACACAAAACGCTTCAATGATCACCTCGCTGTAGAAGATACACGCACCGCCCTTCACCAGTGCTTAGAACAAACTGAAGTCGCCGGCAGAATGGGCCAGTTGCGGCCAACCACGATAATTAGGTCCTATCAGCTGACGTATTAGAGCTGCCAGATTATCAATGTTATCAATTACAACACGGACACATAGTATGCCAAGTTCTTTAAAAACGGCTGTTCAGCCCATTAGTCTTCTTAAAATCTGCACTGGATGCATAATTCTAGCGTCTCGATTACCTCTCGTAACAGAACATTCGGGAACTGTGCTTGCTTCCATTGGAAATCTGGCTGCTCTAATTCTCAACCGCGATCGGCAGCCGGCCGGTGAGCCGGCGCCTTCAGTCTGTTCCGAGCGCTGGTGAGGGGCGCTGCGTGTATCTTCTACAGCGAGGTGATCATTGAAGCGCTTTGCTGATAGGACCTAATTGTCGTGGTCGGCCGCAACTGGCCCATTCTGCCGGCGACTTCAGTTTGTTCTGAGCACTGGTGAGGGGCACTGCGTGTATCTTCTACAGCGAGGTGATCATTGAAGCGTTTTGTGTCGTCTGTACGGCAAATCTGTTATAAGTTTGAATAAGTATGTATTGTAAACCGATATTCAATACGTTCACTTGTTTCGTTGCTGGTTTTGTCTTTGGTTTCTTTATGTCGGTTTTATATAACGTAACTTATCATTATTATATTTCATGACAAGGGATGTTAAAGAAAAGACTGAAGATTCTAGTGCAATGATTGTTACAATTGTTTTTAAAATCTTGCACATGGCAGATTTATTATCGCTAAATTTCGTGACAAAAAATCGGATACAAAATAAAAAGACAAAGACAAAGCAAGGACACAAGTGAAGTATTGAATACTAGTTTACTGAACATACTTATTCAAACTTATAACAGACTTGCCGTACAGACGACACAAAACGCTTCAATGATCACCTCGCTGTAGAAGATACACGCAATGCCCCTCACCAGTGCTCAGAACAAACTGAATTCGCCGGCAGAATGGGCCAGTTACGGCCGACCACGATAATTAGGTCATAACAGCTGACGTATTAGAGCTGCCAGATTATCAATGTTATCAATTACAACACGGACACATGGTATGCGAAGCTCTTTAAAAACGGCTGTTCAGCCCATTAGTCTTCTTAAAATCTGCACTGGATACATAATTCTAGCGTCTCGATTACTTCTCGTAACAGAACATTCGGGAACTGTGCTTGCTTCCATTGGAAATCTGGCAGCTCTAATTCTCAACCGCGATCGGCAGCCGACTGGTGAGCCCAAGATACATATAAGAAACAGGTAGGTCCGATGTTTTGAGTAAAGCCCAAGTAAAGCCCTGGTGACGTCACTGACATTTCTTATATGGAGAATTTTTCCCATAAGGAAAATATTTTACATACCAAAATTTGTATTTCATTAGGAAAAAATACATTCTATCAATTTCATCATGAAACTCATATAATTTAATTAAAAAACTTGAAATCCTTTGAGTGCTTGTCCCAACCCCTGCTATACCTTTGGTCACGTGACTACCATGATAAACTTTGCGTTTGCAATGTTATGACTTAAACAGAAGCAATAAATGTTATAAGCGTTTATTACAAACATTTATGATGTTTTAGGCAGCAATCGTGTAATAACATCCTTGAATTATATACATTCTGCTTAAAAGAGGTCACGTGATGCTACCAGATTGTGCTCGGACAGCATTTTCTTTAACTTCGATTTTGAGTACTTTTTACCTTCATTGAGTCCTTATAACGGACGTTTTTAGTTATAAAATGAAGCAATGAATCTATTCAGGGCAAAATTTAATCATTTTTGCACTTTCAAGCCGGGCTATCCTGGCATGAACTTCGGCCGGTTTGTGTGTGAAGCCTATGGTGAAGGGAAAACTTCACGCCCGGCTGACATCACAGACCTCGGCTACCAAATCGTGTCCGGTGGGGGTCGGGTGAGCCGGCGCCTTCAGTCCAAGGCTATAGAACTCCAGGTAAGGACACCAGCCGTTTGACCTTGAACGCCGCCGGCCGGCCGATGACGTCATTGGAGGCAAGCCGGCTCGGCGGACACACAAGGCGAATGCATAACGGAGGGGCGTTGGAACGTTGCGGGAGCCGGGGAGATATTTTAATGTGTGATATTTTAATGTTTAATACCACCATTGTTATGTTTATTGATCTACAGACTGCATTCTTTTAAACCTCGATGCACTCTAGGCCTGGATGGTTCGTACATTCGTGGAACGATCACCCCGTCCGAAGTCCGTGGTCGAAGCTGTCATAGTATTAAAGACACTAAGACGGGTGCAATAACGGCGATCCGATCCCGTCTCTGGCGAATCTAGAGGGGTCGTAAGGACCCAGGCCGAATCTGACCGTCTATTTTTAGGGAAACGGGGTGGGTGAATTGACAACCGATGGCTTAAGAGATAATGAGAAGAGATCCCGTCGTCGATTGTTGTTTGACAGACAACACATGTTGTACTGGACGTATGACCATCAGAGGTAATGCCTGAACGTAGGCAAGCATAATTGTTCTGTCATACTGTTTAGGAATATAAAATGGTAATGGAGATTATTGAGGATATGATCTCTACATTACAGGAATTCGCTAATTACTACGGCCCATAGGGGCACCGCCGGAGCTGTTGTTTTGCCATCGGTTTCAGGCAACTCCAGGGAGCTGCAGTACCCGGCGGCCAAAGCGGCCCACCTCGTCGACTCGCAGGTCCTGTGGGATTTCCGTGATGCTTAAGTGCTTCACCCACAGAAGCACGGGCATAGCAGTAGGATGTGGGGCTAGGTGTCTGTCCACCTCTTCATTGAAAGAACAACGTATACAGCGCCTGGTCCCGCCGAAGCTCGGTATCGACCGTGACTTATTCACAACTGGCGGATCCAGGAAGCGGTCTTGGACACTGCGGGGGCTTACCCCAAAAAGGTTTCTCGGAATTAATTAAAAAAAAACTCAGATTTCGATTCCTTGCGCACTGCTGTGCAGTGTGATTAACCAACATTTCCTCAGAAAAGTTGTGAAGTTTTCTTTGATTCTCGAAAAGCGATTTCGGGCGCTGCCAATGTGGGGGAAGACATTTGCCCCAAATGCCTTCCCCTGGATCCGCCAGTGGGTTGCCCCACTCCGAGCTTGACTAAAACCATTTTCAAACCCCACCAGAAACCGATGGTAAGGTGAATTTAAATCCAATAACTCATCTCTGTCTGCCCGCCTAAATATGTATACAACACATGGTACGGCACCCGGCCCTGTCTGAGCTATGAGCCGATCGCGATATTTTCGGCTTTCCCCAACCCAAGCTCGATTAGGAACGTTCTCCTTCCCCACCCGATTGCTGATGTCAATTCAAATTCAATACCTCATCTCTGTCGGCCCGACCATAACCCATTCATTGCACACCGTTCAGCGCCCCGCCCCGCCAGAAGTATCCTAGCGCGCTGAGCAGTTGCCTCCAGCCGCGTCATCGCGAGGCCCCGCGCGGCCCATAAATTAATACATTGCGCGAATAGCCGTGTCGCCCCCCTGCTTCAGTCTGTTCCGAGCGCTGGTGAGGGGCGCTGGGTGTATTTTCTACAGCGAGGTGATCATTGAAGCGCTTTGTGTCGTCTATACGGCAAGTCTGTTATAAAGTTGAATAAGTATGTATTGTAAACTGATATTCAATACGTTCTGTTGTCTCGTTGCTGTTAAAGAAAAGACTGAAGATTCTAGAAAGAATAAAAAGACAAAGGCAGCAACGACAAAAGTGAAAGTATTGAATATCAGTTTTCAATACATACTTATTCAAACTTATAAGAGACTTGCCGTACAGACGACACAAAACGCTTCAATGATCACCTCGCTGTAGAAGATACACGCACCGCCCTTCACCAGTGCTTAGAACAAACTGAAGTCGCCGGCAGAATGGGCCAGTTGCGGCCGACCACGATAATTAGGTCCTATCAGCTGACGTATTAGAGCTGCCAGATTATCAATGTTATCAATTACAACACGGACACATAGTATGCCAAGTTCTTCAAAAACGGCTGCTCAGCCCATTAGTTTTCTTAAAGTCTGCACTGGATGCATAATTCTAGCGTCTCGATTACTTCTCGTAACAGAACATTCGGGAACTGTGCTTGCTTCCATTGGAAATATGGCAGCTCTAATTCTCAACCGCGATCGGCAGCCGGCCGGTGAGCCGGCGCCTTCAGTCTGTTCCGAGCGCTGGTGAGGGGCGCTGCGTGTATCTTCCACAGCGAGGTGATCATTGAAGCGCTTTGTGTCGTCTATACGGAGAGTCTGTTATAAGTTTGAATAAGTACGTATTGTAAACTGATATTCAATACGTTCTGTTGTCTCGTTGCTGGCTTTGTCTTTGGTTTATTTATGTCGGTTTTAAATAACGTAACTTATCATTATTATATTTCACAAGGGATGTTAAAGAAAAGACTGAAGATTCTAGACAGAATAAAAAGACAAAGGCAGTAACGACACAAGTGAAAGTATTGAATAGCAGTTCACTGAACATACTTATTCAAAATTATAACAGCCTTGCCGTACAGACGACACAAAGGGCTTCAATGATCACCTCGCTGTAGAAGATACACGCAGCGCCCCTCACCAGCGCTCGGAACAGACTGAAGGCGCCGGCTCACCGGCCGGCTGGCGATCGCGGTTGAGAATTAGAGCTGCCAGATTTCCAATGGAAGCAAGCACAGTTCCCGAATGTTCTGTTACGAGAAGTAATCGAGACGCTAGAATTATGTATCCAGTGCAGATTTTAGGAAGACTGATGGGCTGAACAGCCGTTTTTAAAGAATTTGGCATACCATGTGTCCGTGTTGTAATTGATAACATTGATAATCTGGCAGCTCTAATACGTCAGCTGATAGGACCTAATTATCGTGGTCGGCCGCAACTGGCCCATTCTTCCGGCGACTTCAGTTTGTTCTGAGCACTGGTTAGGGGCGCTGCGTGTATCTTCTACAGCGAGGTGATCATTGAAGCGCTTTGTGTCGTCTATACGGCAAGTCTGTTATAAGTTTGAATAAGTATGCATTGTAAACTGATATTCAATACGTTCTGTTGTCTCGTTGCTGGCTTTGTCTTTGGTTTATTTATGTCGGTTTTAAATAACGTAACTTATCATTATTATATTTCACAAGGGATGTTAAAGAAAAGACTGAAGATTCTAGACAGAATAAAAAGACAAAGGCAGCAACGACACAAGTGAAATTATTGAATATCAGTTTTCAATACATACTTATTCAAACTTATAACAGACTTGCCGTACAGACGACACAAAACGCTTCAATGATCACCTCGCTGTAGAAGATACACGCACCGCCCTTCACCAGTGCTTAGAACAAACTGAAGTCGCCGGCAGAATGGGCCAGTTGCGGCCGACCACGATAATTAGGTCCTATCAGCTGACGTATTAGAGCTGCCAGATTATCAATGTTATCAATTACAACACGGACACATAGTATGCCAAGTTCTTCAAAAACGGCTGCTGAGCCCATTAGTTTTCTTAAAGTCTGCACTGGATACATAATTCTAGCGTCTCGATTACTTCTCGTAACAGAACATTCGGGAACTGTGCTTGCTTCCATTGGAAATCTGGCAGCTCTAATTCTCAACCGCGATCGGCAGCCGGCCGGTGAGCCGGCGCCTTCAGTCTGTTCCGAGCGCTGGTGAGGAGCGCTGCGTGTATCTTCTACAGCGAGGTGATCATTGAAGCGCTTTGTGTCGTCTATACGGAGAGTCTGTTATAAGTTTGAATAAGTACGTATTGTAAACTGATATTCAATACGTTCTGTTGTCTCGTTGCTGGCTTTGTCTTTTGTTTATTTATGTCGGTTTTAAATAACGTAACTTATCATTATTATATTTCACAAGGGATGTTAAAGAAAAGACTGAAGATTCTAGACAGAATAAAAAGACAAAGGCAGCAACGACACAAGTGAAAGTATTGAATAGCAGTTCACTGAACATACTTATTCAAAATTATAACAGCCTTGCCGTACAGACGACACAAAGGGCTTCAATGATCACCTCGCTGTAGAAGATACACGCAGCGCCCCTCACCAGCGCTCGGAACAGACTGAAGGCGCCGACTCACCGGCCGGCTGCCGATCGCGGTTGAGAATTAGAGCTGCCATATTTCCAATGGAAGGAAGCACAGTTCCCGAATGTTCTGTTACGAGAAGTAATCGAGACGCTAGAATTATGCATCCAGTGCAGACTTTAAGAAAACTAATGGGCTGAGCAGCCGTTTTTGAAGAACTTGGCATACTATGTGTCCGTGTTGTAATTGATAACATTGATAATCTGGCAGCTCTAATACGTCAGCTGATAGGACCTAATTATCGTGGTCGGCCGCAACTGGCCCATTCTGCCGGCGACTTCAGTTTGTTCTGAGCACTGGTGAGGGGCGCTGCGTGTATCTTCTACAGCGAGGTGATCATTGAAGCGCTTTATGTCGTCTATACGGCAAGTCTGTTATAAGTTTGAATAAGTATGCATTGTAAACTGATATTCAATACGTTCTGTTGTCTCGTTGCTGGCTTTGTCTTTGGTTTATTTATGTCGGTTTTAGATAACGTAATTTATCATTATTATATTTCATGACAAGGGATGTTAAAGGAAAGACTGAAGATTCTAGTGCAATGATTGTTACAATTGTTTTTAAAATCTTGCACATGGCAGATTTATTATCGCTTATTCTCGTGACAAAAAATCGGATACACAATAAAAAGACAAAGGCAGCAACGACACAAGTGAAGTATTGAATACTAGTTTACTGAACATACTTATTCAAACTTATAACAGACTTGCCGTACAGACGACACAAAACGCTTCAATGATCACCTCGCTGTAGAAGATACACACAGTGCCCCTCACCAGTGCTCAGAACAAACTGAACTCGCCGGCAGAATGGGCCAGTTACGGCCGAACACGATAATTAGGTCCTATCAGCTGACGTATTAGAGCTGCCAGATTATCAATGTTATCAATTACAACACGGACACATGGTATGCGAAGCTCTTTAAAAACGGCTGTTCAGCCCATTAGTCTTCTTAAAATCTGCACTGGATACATAATTCTAGCGTCTCGATTACTTCTCGTAACAGAACATTCGGGAACTGTGCTTGCTTCCATTGGAAATCTGGCAGCTCTAATTCTCAACCGCGATCGGCAGCCGGCCGGGGAGCCGGCGCCTTCAGTCTGTTCCGAGCGCTGGTGAGGGGCGCTGCGTGTATCTTCTACAGCGAGGTGATCATTGAAGCGCTTTGTGTCGTCTATACGGCAAGTCTGTTATAATTTTGAATAAGTATGCATTGTAAACTGATATTCAATACGTTCTGTTGTCTCGTTGCTGGCTTCGTCTTTGGTTTATTTATGTCGGTTTTAAATAACGTAACTTATCATTATTATATTTCACAAGGGATGTTAAAGAAAAGACTGAAGATTCTAGACAGAATAAAAAGACAAAGGCAGCAACGACACAAGTGAAAGTATTGAATATCAGTTTTCAATACATACTTATTCAAACTTATAACAGACTTGCCGTACAGACGACACAAAACGCTTCAATGATCACCTCGCTGTAGAAGATACACGCACCGCCCTTCACCAGTGCTCATAACAAACTGAATTCGCCGGCAGAATTGGTCAGTTGCAGCCGACCACGATAATTAGGTCCTATCAGCTGACGTATTAGAGCTGCCAGATTATCAATGTTATCAATTACAACACGGACACATGGTATGCGAAGCTCTTTAAAAACGGCTGTTCAGCCCATTAGTCTTCTTAAAATCTGCACTGGATACATAATTCTAGCGTCTCGATTACTTCTCGTAACAGAACATTCGGGAACTGTGCTTGCTTCCATTGGAAATCTGGCAGCTCTAATTCTCAACCGCGATCGGCAGCCGGCCGGTGAGCCGGCGCCTTCAGTCTGTTCCGAGCGCTGGTGAGGGGCGCTGCGTGTATTTTCTACAGCGAGGTGATCATTGAAGCGCTTTGTGTCGTCTATACGGCAAGTCTGTTATAAAGTTGAATAAGTATGTATTGTAAACTGATATTCAATACGTTCTGTTGTCTCGTTGCTGGCTTTGTCTTTGGTTTATTTATGTCGGTTTTATATAACGTAACTTATCATTATTATATTTCTCGACAAGGGATGTTAAAGAAAAGACTGAAGATTCTAGACAGAATAAAAAGACAAAGGCAGCAACGACACAAGTGAAAGTATTGAATACCAGTTCACTGAACATACTTATTCAAAATTATAACAGCCTTGCCGTACAGACACAGCGCTACAACGATCTTATCGCTGTAGAAGATGCACGCACCGCCCTTCACCAGTGCTTAGAACAAACTGAAGTCGCCGGCAGAATGGGCCAGTTGCGGCCGACCACGACAATTAGGTCCTATCAGCTGACGTATTAGAGCTTCCAGATTATCAATGTTATCAATTACAACACGGACACAAAGTATGCCAAGTTCTTTAAAAACGGCTGTTCAGCCCATTAGTCTTCTTAAAATCTGCACTGGATACATAATTCTAGCGTCTCGATTACTTCTCGTAACAGAACATTCGGGAACTGTGCTTGCTTCCATTGGAAATCTGGCAGCTCTAATTCTCAACCGCGATCGGCAGCCGGCCGGTGAGTCGGCGCCTTCAGTCTGTTCCGAGCGCTGGTGAGGGGCGCTGCGTGTATCTTCTACAGCGAGGTGATCATTGAAGCGCTTTGTGTCGTCTTTACGGCAAGTCTGTTATAAGTTTGAATAAGTATGTATTGAAAACTGATATTCAATACGTTCTGTTGTCTCGTTGCTGGCTTTGTCTTTGGTTTATTTATGTCGGTTTTATATAACGTAACTTATCATTATTATATTTCACGACAAGGGATGTTAAAGAAAAGACTGAAGATTCTAGACAGAATAAAAAGACAAAGGCAGCAACGACACAAGTGAAAGTATTGAATAGCAGTTCACTGAACATACTTATTCAAAATTATAACAGCCTTGCCGTACAGACGACACAAAGGGCTTCAATGATCACCTCGCTGTAGAAGATACACGCAGCGCATCTCACCAGCGCTCGGAACAGACTGAAGGCGCCGGCTCACCGGCCGGCTGCCGATCGCGGTTGAGAATTAGAGCTGCCAGATTTCCAATGGAAGCAAGCACAGTTTCCGAATATTCTGTTACGAGAAGTAATCGAGACGCTAGAATTATGTATCCAGTGCAGATTTTAGGAAGACTGATGGGCTGAACAGCCGTTTTTAAAGAATTTGGCATACCATGTGTCCGTGTTGTAATTGATAACATTGATAATCTGGCAGCTCTAATACGTCAGCTGATAAACCTAATTATCGTGGTCGGCCGCAACTGGCCCATTCTGCCGGCGACTTCAGTTTGTTCTGAGCACTGGTGAGGGGCACAGCGTGTATCTTCTACAGCGAGGTGATCATTGAAGCGTTTTGTGTCGTCTGTACGGCAAGTCTGTTATAAGTTTGAATAAGTATGTTCAGTAAACTAGTATTCATTACTTCACTTGTGTCCTTGCTGCCTTTCTCTTTTTATTTTGTATCTGATTTTTTGTCACGAGATTTAGCGATAATAAATCTTCCATGTGCAAGATTTTAAAAACAATTGTAACAATCATTGCACTAGAATCTTCAGTCTTTCCTTTAACATCACTTTTCGTGAAATATAATATACTTTTAATGATAGTATATTATAACATCACTTTTGTTATACTTTTAATGAACATTCGGGAACTGTGCTTGCTTCCGTTGGAAATCTGGCAGCTCTAATTCTCAACCGCGATCGGTAGCCGGCCGGTCAGCCGGCGCCTTCATTCTGTTCCGAGCGCTGGTGAGGGGTGCTGCGTGTATCTTCTACAGGGATGTGATCATCGCAGCACTTTGTGTCGTCTGTACGGCAATTGTGTTCTGTTATAATTTTGAATAAGTGTGTATTGTAAACTGATATTCAATACGTTCACTTGTCTCGTTGCTGGCTTTTTCTTTGGTTTCTTTATGTCGGTTTTAAATAACGTAACTTATCATTATTATATTTCACGACACGGGATGTTAAAGAAAAGACAAAAACGGCTGTTCAGTTCATCAGACTTCTTAAAATCTGCACTGGATACATTATCCTAGCGTCTCAATTACTTCTCGGAACAGAACATTTGGGAACTGTGCTTGTTTCCATTCGAAATCTGGCAGCTCTTATTCTCAACCGCGATCGGCAGCCGACCGGTTAGCCACGGGATGTTAAAGAAAAGACTAAATATTCAAATATTCTAGTGCAATGATTGTTACCATTATTTTTAAAATCTAACAATCACTGCACCAGAACATTTGAATATTCAGTCTTCTTTAAGGTCCCATGTCGTGAAATATAATATTGCCACCACACGCAGCGAAATCGCAAATCGGTTTTCAGATATTGACAAACTCGGACGCTCCAATATTAGATGATGTTCTCCATGTTCAGATCTTTTCTCCAAAGCCAATGCAGATATTTAGGACGAATATTCGAAACACCAGGTGCTTTTTATTTATGGTACCTTTCGAAAGCACTGCGGCTTTCTTCCTCAGCCTAGACAGTTAGACACACATAGAATCAAATCAAAATTAACAATTCATCCAAGTCGTTCGTTTCGTGATATTAAACATCGTTTGGATGCGTATAAGTGGCGCACATTCAAATTTCCAAAATTATGTGGTCACATGCTTAAATTAAGTCTTCGCTTCTTCGATGAAGAGTAAAAATATCAGGTAATATCACAGACGTCAGCAATGATAAAAAAGACAGATGCCTATCACATGCGCTTCAACATCATAAGCAAATCGTCAAAACGGCGAAACAACATGCATACAAAAAATACATATTATAATTCCGCAGGTCTGCACTTTTTCACTACTTCAGCACACGGTACACATTTGCCAGCGGTACACCGTGTTTTGTATTTAAAAGCTATATAGCTATATTTAAAAGTATTTCGAAAGCTACCATAAATAAAAAGTACCTGGTGTTTCGAATATTCGTCCTAAACATGATTCCTTCCCAGGTGAATAACAATATTTATCATTATATAAACCAATGCAGATATTTGTTCCCAGACTTAACCTGACATCGACGTGACTTTTTAGACCTACGTATGGAAAATTTACCACAAAATCCGTCTCGAACATTCCTTAGGAAGTTTGACGAGAAGCCAGAAATCTGCATCCCCCCTCAGTGCTTCGTGTATTCATCTGAATACTTCAAGAAGTCCGGTTAAAAAATATGCGCACAAAACGCACATTAACCAGTTTCAAACGGAAAAAAAAAATTTCACCAATCACACGCAAAGCCGAGACGAAACTTCATCTGTCATTCAACTGTATAAATGATAATGTGAATTTACCACGAGCACAGAGTAGCAACTAGAGATGTCAATCGGATACCAACATTTTGGTATACCGATACCAAACCGATACCAACTTGGTATTTGGTATTTCAATCCCAAAATATTTGATATTTTGTTGGTATTATGAACCCATACTAATATATGACGCAGATAAATTGGTATAAATTTGGTATTTGCCTCATGTTCCTAGGTTGGTTCGGTTTCGATATTTCTCACGGTTTTGGTTGGTATTTTGTTTGGTATCGGTACTCTGGTTTTCTATAATTGACATCAATAGTAGCAACCAACAGCGCAGAACTAACATGCTCGGTCCGAGCTCAACTCGGCAAATGTCAGCTCTCACCGCGCCGAACAGTTTCACAAACGGCAAATTACCGAGGTTACCACAATCACGAATATGAATGATCATTATGATCTGAATGATCATACAAAATACAAATACTTGTAATTGTAAGAAGTGTTGCCCGCATTTATAATTGTAAAGAAGTGTTGCCCGCAAATCGTAGTCACTTATGTTCACAATAAAGTAATTGAGGTCTGATGCGTGAAATTCATGGCATGCGAATCGGTAACCAGTAATATCGCGGTAGGGGAAGACAACAGGTCATGTATAATGTGCAGAAAAGCCCGCCAAACAAATACATCGTCATGCATCATGTTACGAATGCTAGTCAAAAATCGCCGGAACTATCGTTCTCATACATACGGCCACGGGAGAGGGGGGATGAACGTCACAATGAGCAGTTGCACAGCAAATGGATCGTACAATTATCAGTTACACTTTGATCATAACGAACTTTACCTAGCACCGGTATAATTCCTCCCCGCTTGCCGCTCTTGTCTGTCATCTGATGATCCTCACAACTATTTCAATGATGAGCTTCATCACCCCGACCCGCACTCTATTTCCACCGAAGTGTTCACTCCATGCAGCACTGTCAATCCCGTGACAGAAGGTGCCGCGCCGACCGTCCGCCGTCACGCCACCATGCCTCCATTAACCTTTGGGTGACAATCCACGATTAACTGTAACTGGTAACTGTAACTGTTAACCACGGTTTAACCACGGTAACTGTGCCGCCTCCTTGGGGCACGCTTATTACCCTACAGCCCGCACCGGGGCCGCCGATTTGAATCCGGTCATCTTTCTCCCCGCGCAAGCAGGGACTTCCACACTGCAACTTCGAGCTGTGTCGCCGGTCTTGAGCACAGGGCCGACTGGCTATCCGTAGTTTTGCAGATGACTGGTGGGTTCCCCCTGTTCATCCTCTGAGTGGTCCAGGGGCCCGCGCAGCGTTGCGACGAGGTCCACCATCTCGGTTCTGTAGCTGCAGCATGTGACTGGCCCGCCTGAGCTCCTCGACGTCGGCCCGCGGCCCGAGAGAGAACAAGCTGGGCCGACTGGCCGAGCTAGGCTAATTGCACCAGGTCCATGCCGCCGGCCGGTGCCGTGCACGGGGCCTCTGGACTGGGAGATGATCGGATACAGCGAATGCTGCCACCGCCGCCCCAGGTGAGCTACACGTACCACCGCCACTCCACCGGTCCGCTAGGTAAGCCCTGCCACCGACGTGGAAAGCGAGCTGTAACGCACAGGGAACGAAACCCATCAGCAATCGGTGTAGGGGAGGGGATAACATTGCACAAGCGGACAGGAAACAGCACTGATATAGTATCTAGATAAGGTTAAGTGGTATAAATGAAAGACACACACACACGCACGCACGCACGCACGCACGCACGCACGCACGCACGCACGCACGCGGTGCCGGAAGTCTGAGTCGCCCAAATCTTACCGACTCCGGATCGGTGTCAATCCACTCCGGATCGGTGTCAATATAGCATGGCCCAAGACACTAAAACGTTCGTTGATGCTTCAAAGCCAGATTTGGTCGTAGTAAAGACAAAGCTTACGTTTTGAACAATCCTTTTCAGTTAAAATCAGAAACAACACTTGTGCCAGAACCTCTTCATAGCTCTGCACATTACTTTAAAACATATTGCAATTTTAGGTCTTGCAATCTAAGAGCGTGCAAAGAATTGTTGCAGGCAAGATGAAACATTTCTGACAAACCCGGAGTCAGTCATCAAATCGTCCATCGACTCTGCACACCTGTCAGTAGTTGTGTCGGTTGTAAAATGCACAAAGGTGTTTCAAAGTAGCTACAGCAAGCAAAAGACTGGCTTGAAATATGTTGTTTTAAGGTCATTTTTTCCCAGGAAATTAGTTATGTATGGTCACTTTTCGGATTATTCTCTGGGATAATAATATCTAACTCACAAGTCCATATATTTCGGATGATATTGCTCACCCTTGGTCACTGGACAAAATAAAAACAATTACATGTATGAAAAACCACACACCAAAATTATTCCCTAGACGGGTTACATTTTTCAAAAATATATCACTTGCCAAAAAACTGACACGGTCTTTTAGCTTGCATGTTCCTCTACATAACAAGTAGTGCAACCAATCTTCTAAGTTCTACATATACCTATGGATACCTACTACCTATACTTGTGTCTACAGAGATACATCGGACACAATAGATCAATTTGCACAACCGGGTGTATGTTTAGTTCCTATGGATGACATCTTATGATCATGTCGACCTATTTCTAAGGGTGAAATCCCATATTGGACTAAGGCCAAATTTTCCTACATCTCGGTTCATGTATGGATCTTTTTCTTTTATTTCTATTGCTTCGCGCACGATTCTCTTTTTCCAGTTACTCTCACATGCCAAAGCTTTGCCTTCCATGGGGTGCATGTTTCTACCGCACTGCCTAGTGTGCCGAGCGGGTGCCGACTTTTGTACCCGCCCGTGCTCGATGTCTTTAGCATGCTCGTTGAGCCTGACATCTTTTGGGCGCCCTGTTTCTCCAATGTAAATTTCGCCACATTCACATTGCATTTCATATATCGTACCCTTTTGCTTGGCCTTGGGAATCCTATCTTTCACGTTAACTAGTGACTTTTTTAGAGTTTTTGACGAATGCCCTACAATTACGTTGTGAGCGCGTAGAAAGCGGGAGATGGGCTCGCTTACTCCTTTCACATAAGGCATGGAGACATAACGAGGGCGGTTCGCTGGTCGCGGACGGCTGATCGGACCGGACGGCTGGTCCGACCCCGGCGGCGCTGGCTGACTGGTCCCGGGCGGCTGGTTCGATCCCGGCGGCGCTGGCTGACCGTTCCCGGATGGCTGATCCGGCCCCGGCGGCGCTGGCTGACCGGTCCTGGACGGCTGGTCCGACCCCGGCGGCGCTGGCTGACCGGTTCTGGACGGCTGGTCCGACCCCGGCGGCGCTGGCTGACCGGTCCCGGACGGCTGGTCCGACCCCGGCGGCGCTGGCTGACCGGTCCTGGACGGCTGGTCCGACCCCGGCGGCGCTGGCTGACCGGTCCCAGACGGCTGGTCCGACCCCGGCGGCGCTGTCTGACCGGTCCCGGACGGCTGGTCCGACCCCGGCGGCGCTGGCTGACCGGTCCCAGACGGCTGGTCCGACTCCGGCAGCGCTGGCTGATCAGCCGAACATCTTCGAATGAAGTCACCTCGGTAGCCGTTCAAGGCGAATATATCTTGCAGTGTCTTTTCTTCTTTGGGGCGTTCCACGACAAATCGACAAATAAAAAATTAAATCTGCACCCTCATATTTTATTCTTCGTTGAAAACTGGTGTAAGGGGTTGTGATGGGTGGGGAAGCCAGCTGTGGCAAGGATTTTTTTCTTCGAACAACGGTTTCCGAGATAAAACCTCGGGCAATTCCTGGAGTTCGCGCTGCAGCCCTATGTTTGGCGGCCTATAACTCAGGAACTATTGGTTTTTTACGATAAAAACTTTATATGGTTCAACACACAATCAACCAACAAACATTTTGGCTATCTCGGATTTTCAATTTTTGAAAATTTTGATCACGTGACCTTTTGTCCTATTTTTCGAAGAGTGACCTTGATATTTTCCCCACTGAAAGTTGCAATTTTGTCTGATGACGATTAAAGCCTTATCAAGTGTCATTCATATGCGATAATAAAAAAAGTGGTTATCGCCCTGCGTTGACCTCAGGTCAGGTCATTTTTATGACCTGTCCATTATTACGAGCGGGAGCGACAGCGAGATCTCGAGAATAAAGCAAGATAGCGACAAGCGGTAAACGGTAAAGGGTACACACGGATAAGGTCTATAATTTTTACTGAGGTCATTTTCAGGTCAGGTCAAAGATGACGTCACAGGAGCTAAAAGGAAGTCAAAATAGCGGCACTATACATATATATGAAGTTTTTCTCGAATAACTTTCAAGGTATCCCAGCTAGGAACAAACTAATAGCACCATCGTGATCCTCTCGTCGATCCGCATCGAAACATATGTATTTTGACCTCGAAAGGTCGAAAGGTCAAAAGTTGACCTAGGTCACGTGATCTAAGGGGAACTTTTGACCTTTCGACCTTTCGTGGTCAACATACATATGTTTCGATGCGGATCGACGAGAGGATCACGATGGTGCTATTAGTTTGTTCCTAGCTGGGATACCTTGAAAGTTATTTGAGAAAAACTTCATATATGTATAGTGCCGCTATTTTGACTTCCTTTTAGCTCCTGTGACGTCATCTTTGACCTGACCTGAAAATGACCTCAGTAAAAATTATAAACCTTATCCGTGTGTACCCTTTACCGTTTACCGCTTGTCGCTATCTTGCTTTATTCTCGAGATCTCGCTGTCGCTCCCGCTCGTAATAATGGACAGGTCATAAAAATAACCTGACCTGAGGTCAACGCAGGGCGATAACCACTTTTTTTATTATCGCATATGAATGACACATGATTTGGCTTTAATCGTCATCAGACAAAATTGCAACTTTCAGTGGGGAAAATATCAAGGTCACTCTTCGAAAAATAGGACAAAAGGTCACGTGATCAAAATTTTCAAAAATTGAAAATCCGAGATAGCCAAAATGTTTGTTGGTTGATTGTGAGTTGAACCATATCAAGTTTTTATCGTAAAAAACCAATAGATTCTGAGTTATAGGCCGCCAAACATAGGGCTGCAGCGCGAACTCCAGGAATTGCCCGAGGCTATATCTCGGAAACCGTTGTTCGAAGAAAAAAATCCTTGCCACAGCTGGCTTCCCCGCCCATCACAACCCATTAGACCAATTTTAAGCAAAAAATAAAATATGAGGGTGCAGGGCACTTGTCGATTTGTCGTGGAACGCCCCCTTTGTGGCGAGCTGATGCATTGCTGCAGACATTTCGGGCTCGATCGTACATGTTTTTTATTATTCCGCGCTTGATGGATTGTGCGTGGTTGGATGAGGCTGGTATATAGGCATTGCTGGCGATGGCCTTTCTATACACTTCAGTGTCGAGCCCGCCGGATGCGTTTCTGGTCACCAGGACATCCAAGAAGGGGATTTTTCCATCGGTCTCTGTCTCCATGGTGAACTTGATGGAGTCGTGAATGTTATTCATTCTGTCCAGGAACTCTGCCAGAGCATCATCACCATGCTGCCATAGGACCCACGTGTCATCCACGTAGCGGCGCCATATAGCTGGTTTTAGACAGCCAGCCCGCTAAAACCAGCTATATGGCGCCGCTACGTGGATGACACGTGGGTCCTATGGCAGCATGGTGATGATGCTCTGGCAGAGTTCCTGGACAAAATGAATAACATTCACGACTCCATCAAGTTCACCATGGAGACAGAGACCGATGGAAAAATTTCCTTCTTGGATGTCCTGGTGACCAGAAACGCATCCGGCGGGCTCGACACTGAAGTGTATAGAAAGGCCATCGCCAGCAATGCCTATATACCAGCCTCATCCAACCACGCACAATCCATCAAGCGCGGAATAATAAAAAACATGTACGATCGAGCCCGAAATGTCTGCAGCAATGCATCAGCTCGCCACAAAGAAGAAAAGACACTGCAGGATATATTCGCCTTGAACGGCTACCGAGGTGACTTCATTCGAAGATGTTCGGCTGATCAGCCAGCGCTGCCGGAGTCGGACCAGCCGTCTGGGACCGGTCAGCCAGCGCCGCCGGGGTCGGACCAGCCGTCCGGGACCGGTCAGACAGCGCCGCCGGGGTCGGACCAGCCGTCTGGGACCGGTCAGCCAGCGCCGCCGGGGTCGGACCAGCCGTCCAGGACCGGTCAGCCAGCGCCGCCGGGGTCGGACCAGCCGTCCGGGACCGGTCAGCCAGCGCCGCCGGGGTCGGACCAGCCGTCCGGGACCGGTCAGCCAGCGCCGCCGGGGTCGGACCAGCCGTCCAGAACCGGTCAGCCAGCGCCGCCGGGGTCGGACCAGCCGTCCAGGACCGGTCAGCCAGCGCCGCCGGGGCCGGACCAGCCATCCGGGAACGGTCAGCCAGCGCCGCCGGGATCGAACCAGCCGCCTGGGACCAGTCAGCCAGCGCCGCCGGGGTCGGACCAGCCGTCCGGTCCGATCAGCCGTCCGCGACCAGCGAACCGCCCTCGTTATGTCTCCATGCCTTATGTGAAAGGAGTAAGCGAGCCCATCTCCCGCTTTCTACGCGCTCACAACGTAATTGTAGGGCATTCGTCAAAAACTCTAAAAAAGTCACTAGTTAACGTGAAAGATAGGATTCCCAAGGCCAAGCAAAAGGGTACGATATATGAAATGCAATGTGAATGTGGCGAAATTTACATTGGAGAAACAGGGCGCCCAAAAGATGTCAGGCTCAACGAGCATGCTAAAGACATCGAGCACGGGCGGGTACAAAAGTCGGCACCCGCTCGGCACACTAGGCAGTGCGGTAGAAACATGCACCCCATGGAAGGCAAAGCTTTGGCATGTGAGAGTAACTGGAAAAAGAGAATCGTGCGCGAAGCAATAGAAATAAAAGAAAAAGATCCATACATGAACCGAGATGTAGGAAAATTTGGCCTTAGTCCAATATGGGATTTCACCCTTAGAAATAGGTCGACATGAGCATAAGATGTCATCCATAGGAACTAAACATACACCCGGTTGTGCAAATTGATCTATTGTGTCCGATGTATCTCTGTAGACACAAGTATAGGTAGTAGGTATCCATAGGTATATGTAGAACTTAGAAGATTGGTTGCACTACTTGTTATGTAGAGAAACATGCAAGCTAAAAGACCGTGTCAGTTTTTTGGCAAGTGATATATTTTTGAAAAATGTAACCCGTCTAGGGAATAATTTTGGTGTGTGGTTTTTCATACATGTAATTGTTTTTATTTTGTCCAGTGACCAAGGGTGAGCAATATCATCCGAAATATATGGACTTGTGAGTTAGATATTATTATCCCAGAGAAT
The DNA here is from genome assembly GCF_019059575.1 of Amphibalanus amphitrite. NCBI lineage: Eukaryota > Metazoa > Arthropoda > Thecostraca > Balanomorpha > Balanidae > Amphibalanus > Amphibalanus amphitrite. Next base: position 207,517 of record NW_024882476.1, on the reverse strand, counting down.
AATCCGAAAAGTGACCATACATAAAAGACTGGCTCATCAACCTGACCTACCCGCGTGACTTTCATGCTGCTGAGCTGACGTTTGTCATCCATGCTGCCGCCGGCCGCTCCAGCAGCCCAGTCGCGAGTGTACGATCCGCAGCTCTGCGTTGGCCCGGCTTCAGCTTCACGTTCTGAAAATGGGATCCATTTCATATCAATTCATTGCTGATTGAGGATTATCAATGGACAGGTGTGACATATTATAGTGCATGTATGGCCTAAACTTTTGAATTCATTTAAAAGGGCATTTTTTTCAATTAACGCATTTTCTTGCGTTTTTCCCCCTTTTAAATGAATTCAAAAGTTTAGGCCATACATGCACTATAATATGTCATTGCTGATTGTGATGGTTAACCCTTGCCCGCACATGCCATTTTCCCATCCTAGAGCGCACATGGGGGTGGTTGCCACCCCCTCGCCATTTCGTTCCTGTTGGAGATAGAGCTTAGCGGTGAAGACCAAAAAGATTCTTTGGGAAGAGAAAAATCCAATGATACCCAGTTTTACCTTCTCAGGTCAGTCATTGAACTTCCAGGTCAGGCCAAACTAAAAAAATGTTGCTGTTTTGGGTCACCGTTGGATATCAAGTGCGCTGCTTATCATATACCGACGACGATGCTGTTTTCTGCTGCCAAGCCAGCTAGAACCTCTTTGTCACACTACCCGACCAGATTTTTGCTGCTGAGGTCATTTCAGGTCAAGTTAGGTCAAGGTCTATTATATGTGTTTGTATGTCTGTGTGTGTCTGTGTGTATACTGATGTGTGCACCGATTTTTTGTGTGTCCATATTACATAAAATCATGATCTGAGAAGTTTTTACCATAAATGCAGTCATAAAACTCCACAAAAAGTAAATTCAGCTTGCCTAAAACGCAATTATCTTAGATGACCTAGGTTGACCTTGACCCTGACCTTGACACCTGTACATCGTCGAACAACATGTTCGATGATAGGTGGGAGGTAAGACTGGCAAAAAAGGCCGAAATCAAGGTGTCAAAAGCTCACAAGGCCCATGGCAAACGCAAGATGTTGAGAATTAGCCATTTGGGTCATGACGACCTGAAAAACAAGGTCATGTCTCTGAAACCAAAAATCACAGAAACTTGAAATTTTCGGTAGATATTAAGAAAGGATAGAGCAGCAGCTATACGAAAAATCAGCCTTCTAGCTCTAAAAATGTTGAGTTCAGAGCAGAAAGACTACCTGGGGGGAAGGGGGTGGCAACCACCATGTGCGGGCAAGGGTTAAGGTGGGATGGTCACCCTAAGCAATACTGCTATCGAGGGGATTGAGAGCGCGGACGACCTGACAAAACAAGCGGCCGCCTTGCCCTTAAACGCCCACTCGCTGACCAGGGCGGTTCACTGTGCGGCCACGCAGAAATGGCGCGACAACTGCTCAGAATCACTATTCAAGCCACTCCTCGGGAGCACGTCGCCGCTCCCTATCCCCGGAGCGGACCGAGAGGATGCCGTTTCGGTGCACCAGATAAGGGCGGGCCACTGGAGCCGCTCGCTCCAATAAGGCACCGAATCGGCTGTCTCAACTCCGCGGCGTGCCAGCAGTGCCTAGACAAGCGGTGCCCCGCGGCGCAGAGTGTGCCGAGAAGAGGGTGATGTGCCGGAGCACATGCTGCTCCGCCGTTATTAACATCGGCACAAATTTGTGGCCCCGGAGCTCACGGCTCCAGCTTTGTTTCACGGCATGAAGCAAGAGTGTGCTAACACTATTCAGGCATTGGGTTTCTGTGGAAATGAAAAACTCATTCGGACGCTCAAACATGGGAGAGCATACAAGGCCCCGCCCCCGGAACACTCTGTCTGGTTCATATAGCCTTGATCGGTAGATGTGCACACTGCACATGTGCTTTATATAAAAAGGCCTTAATTTTCGCACAAATAGGCACCTAATTTTTGGCTCAAATCACACAAAAATTTCAGCGCAAGATCGGTTGCGCCAAATTTCGGCGCAAGAGGGTCTCACGGGCGTCCGGCGTAGTGTATGAATGTTTTCCAGTCTGGCCAAGAAGCCCCTACGAACCTGGACTAGGATGATAGGACCAGGTCTTCACAACTGAATGTCTATGGATTCAGCAGGAATTCCCCACACTCAATAACAATGCTTGACCACTGGCGGATCCAGGGGTTTAGCACGGGGGGGGCATATCAAGTCACGGAGCCAGACCTAGGGTACCCCCAAATCCCATTTTCTCATCGGACTTAGGCCACTTATTTTTCGTCATAGCCCTGACACGTGTTTTTTTTTTCAAAAAAAAAAAAACAGAAATGGTTCGACACCTGACCCCCATTGGCAGATCCAGGAGGAGGAGGCTTTTGGGACAAATACCCGGGCAGTGCCAGAAATCGACGAAAATTGGTGGGGACGTTGGGGCCCTCAGCCCCTCAGAATGACGGGTGTATAGAGCCGACCCGGGGCCGCCGGTGTGGAACCTTAAGAGGTACTGGCATGGGACCATCAAAGGTATCGGTGTGGGTTCCCCAGAGGCAGTGGTGTGGGGCCCTCGGAGTCGGAGGCACTGGTGCAGGAACCACAAAGCAGCCGGTGTGGGCCCTCTAAGGTGCTGGTGTGAGGCCCTCACATGGACGTCGTTGTGGTGCCTCAGACACTGGTGTGGCGCCAAGCCCACACCATTCACAGATGGCTGTGTGAGGGGCCATTGGAGTTGTTTGTGCGAAATGCGAATGCTTAATAATCCAGTAGGACCTCTCAGAGACCGACAAAGGGCCCTCAGAGGCCGGTAACAGGCCGTATGATGCCAACAATGGGCCGGCAATTGAGGGCCGGCAGTATCTTCAGGAGCCCTGTGGGATCCTTAGAGATCGGCATGGTCCTCTCAGACGCCGGTGGGGCCCTCAGAGTCACCGGTGTAGGACCTACAGAGTTTCCAGTGGCTGGCTGCCAGAGGCACTGGTGTGGGGCCCCAGAGGCGCCGGTGTGGGACCCTGAGTCGCCGATGATGTGGGCCTCAGGAGACACTGGTTTCTCAGAGGTGGCGGTGTAGGGCCCTCAGACGCGTCTGTGTGGTGCCCTCACAGTCGCCGGTGAAGACTTTCAAAGGCATCGTTGTTGGAGTCCTCACTCCTCAGTCCCCAGAGACACATGCATCTGGGCAAGGGGTCTTCAAGAGACCAGCAAGGGCCAGCAGAGGGTTTCAGTTGCCTTGCGGGATTCTGGAGACCGGCGTGGCACTCTCAGGCGTCACTGGGAGCCCTCAGACTCACCAGTGTGGGGCCCACATAGTGCAGGTAGGTAGCCGTCAGATGCGCCTGTGAAAGACCTTCAGAGGCGCCAGTGTGAGGCCCTCAGAGCCGCCGCCGATGTAGGGCCTTAAGAAATATTGGTGTTAGTCCCTCAGATTGGCGGTGTTGGGCCCTCAAAGGCGCCGGTGTGAGACTCTCACAGGCGCTGTTATGGGCCCTTAGAGACACTGGTGTGGAACTGTGGAGCCGTTCCATGCGGGTGGGCCAGGACCCTAATTAGAGCTGACGCTTAATAGGTCAGCAATGTCACTCAGAGGCCAGCACAGGGCCCTCAGAAGCCAGAGTGGGGCCCTTATGGAGATGTGTGATGTATGATGTGATGTGTGATGTGACTCAGGAGCCCGTGACTCTGTGAGGTGCCCTCACGAGGCCTGCGGGTCTTATCTCAGTCGAAATAAGGCACGCTTAGACCCTGAGCGGCCAATTGGCACTGCAGGGCCTCTCGGGCCCATAGGGCACCATGCATCTAATGAGGCGGCACGCGGCCCTTGTGCCCCCCCCCCTCCCCGGTTACGCTGCACTGGCTGCGGCCATACAGGTAAATCATATTCTAACCATCCCTATTCCCAAGCATAGGCGGCGGCCGATTCCTGCATGATTTGCGCAATATGAGTGCCATCGTTAGACAATACGGTCAAAAGGGTTGAAGCGGCATGACTCCCCTGTGGTTAGAACTAAGAAGCAGCATATTTTTAGACAAAATAAAGCAATGACAACTAAATTGAGGTTATTAAAAGCCAGTGGCGCGGGAACCGGGAGGGGGGGCTAGAGGGGGCTGAGCCCCCCAGCCGAAAAGCTGGGGGGGCTCGTAATGTATTTGAGCCCCCCCCCCCCAGCTGGAGGAATCGAAATCGGAAATCTACCAACATAATTTCATAGATTCATACATAGGCGCGGGAACCGGGGGAGGGGTTAGTGGGGGAAGCTTGCCCTTACAATTCTGCGGACGTGGGGGCGGTCCACACAACTTTTCATGAGGCCAGGAACCGTTGGGCAGCTTGTCCTTCCCAAATTAGGGGTTGTGGGTCACATAGGAAGAAAGCATGTAAGTGAAAAATCCACCTCTTTCACTGGCTCGGCAACTCATTTGACAGATTTTTTTTTGACAGATTTGACCTTTACTCCAGGTTGCCAAAACGGTAGTTTTTTCACTCAGCTGAGACGGAATGCCTCACTCTTTGCATTTTTTCGTTTTTTTTTTGTTGTTGTTGAAAAGACCAAAGTCTGAAAAATAAGTGGCCTAAAACCGGTGAGAAAACTAGATTTGGGGGTACCCTAGGTTGATCTCTATTATGGTTCAGCCCCCCCCCCCAGTCTGAAAGAAGTTCTCGCGCCGCTGACTAAAACGACTCTGATCACAAAAGTAGTTACTAGGAAGGCTTTCTAAACCATTTTTATTTAGTTCCTCGTTATAGGCGTAAGAAGTGTACGTAACGTAAGAAGGCGTAAGAAGGGCATACTTGTACTGAATGCCCTCCCCAGGCTCCTGTCTGGGGGAGGGGCATATGCCCCTAATGCCCCCCCCCCCTGGATCCGCCAGTGTGCTTGACCATCCATTCCAATTTCACTCTAAGTCTTTCCTTCCATAGAATTACACTGATTGCTGATACCCCGCAAGAAAGCTTTATGCACGGTGATATAAATAACTATAAATAGCTTTATGCACTTGAGGCAAGGCCTAAACTTGAGCTGAATCAGGCTGAAGCACGGTCGACATTGCGGTTTAAGACCCATTTTAAGTATTTCCGCAAATTTTACAGGCAAATTGGTCAATGCAATCGAATAACGCCTCCATTTCCAATCAAATAGATATGCTCACTGACACCACCTGCTTCAGATATCTCAATAAAATCACTTTTCTTCAGCCGTAAGCAGCCTGCCTCTTATCGTTTCACATCACATGTATGATATTTAGTGCTGTCAATTTGGCGGTGACATATTCAGTCGCCCACTTGATGTACAGTCTGTCTTAAAAGTACCGCGCAAAGTGACGGTGGATCGAGCCTGACTGAGCAAGGGCCTGCTAAATTTGGGTCACTGAAGCAACTGACATCCTTAGGTCAATTGGTCGGTGACTTTAAATTAAAACAGACCCTTTCTCGGTCAGGCTTGATGGATCCACCGCCACTTTGCGCGGTACTTTTAAGACAGACTGTACCAACAATGCACGAGTGTTTTTGAAATAAAGGAATCGGAGAGAGTGATTCGATTCGACAGGAAAACTCACTTATAGTGCGTTTATTATTAATTATTTTATATGGTCCTCCGGGCCGAATAGTGTTTGAAAATGCTTTAAATATGTTTGAATAGATTACGGATAGAATTTGAATAGTATCACCGGACAGATGGATGATAGAATTTGGATAGAAAGACAGGACAGAACTCGGATAGTACCTATTGCAACTGTCAATGGATCTGACTGGATTTTGGAATGTTAAGCTTGCCATATCGCAGCGTGTCACAAACAATGTAGATCTAAGGCTGCTCTTGCTTTTAACGTAAAATTTCATCAAGCTGCATTTAGTTTTGATTGGGAACACAAAAGTTTTGATTAGTTATAGGAACTCTCATTGATAGCAGCAACATGCCTGCAAGATCGTTACCGCAGCTGATCAGACAGAGAAATGATAGACGGGGATCTCTGACAAGATCACTGACACAACTGGAGTTGTTAGTGCAAGAAAATGGCATGCCAGAATTGATTCAGGAAAGGCCAGAAGATGTTGAATGCCTGTATAAAGAAACTCAAGAAGCCCAGAAACAGCTGCAGGCTGGTATGGACAGCGAAGATGACCTGGAACAAGAATTGGATATGTGGGACGAGCTTAAGTCGCGAAAATATCCGCAGTCAGCCTGGCTAAGAGACTTTACGCCAGCAGATCAGCGACTGAGCATTCTCAGGATCCAGACTCGGCTCATAAGAACAGAGTGAAGCTTCCCAAAATTGATCTGCCAACATACTCGGGGAAGTATACGGATTGGTGTACGTTCTGGGACACATTTGACTCTACTGTGCATCAAAACTCAACGCTTTCTGACGTGGAGCGCTTCCACTACCTTACAGCTTCTCTCTCCGGCTCACCGGCAGCCGCTATTCGCGGACTGCGTGTGACAAATGACAATTATGCAGAAGCCGTCAGCATACTGAAGGAACGGTTCGGAGACAAAAACAGGATAATATCCGCACATCTAGAAGACTTGATGAAACTACCGGATGTGTCTGAAAAAGAAGACAACATAGTCGCTATGCGTCGTTTCTGTGATGAGCTCGAGTCTCAGAGTCGGAGTCTTGGGTGCTTAGGAGTGGAACCGGATACATATGGCACTATGCTGGCGCCAGTTGTCATGGGAAAGCTACCACAGTCGTGGAGTTTATTGATAAGTCGGAATGTTGGAGACGGATGGGAGTTGAAGAGTATTGTTCGGGAACTCAGGAAGGAAGTCGCACTGAGGGAGCGCACAGAGTCGCGAGTGATGAAAACCGGTCGTGCGAGTAGGACAAACAACAGAGCACCAGCTAGAACGGCAGCCACGCTGACTTCTTCGGCGGGACGGGACAGCCAGTGCTGCTTCTGCAATCGGACCGGCCACGAGTCAGCTTGGTGCAGTGTGATTACTCGAGAGAAGAAAAGACCTCTTGAGACGATTCGGTCGGTGTTTCGTCTGCCTGAAAAGAGGGCACGTGGCCAGAAAATGCACAGGCAGGCCATGTCCGAGCTGTGGCGGAAGGCTGTTTGTTTTGTTTTGTTTTGTTTTGTTTTGTTTTGTTTTGTTTTGTTTTGTTTTGTTTTGTTTTGTTTTGTTTTGTTTTGTTTTGTTTTGTTTTGTTTGTTGGAAGGCTGTTGAAGGCGTCTGTTTGTGCAACAGATCCGCTGGACAGCAGGCCACTACGGGTGGCGAAGTAGACACTGCACCGACACCGGCTCTGCAAGTCAGCAACAGCCCCGAATCCAGCGACAGTTCACAGATCATTTTGTTACAAACAGCCGAAGTGACTGTCGCTAGCCAAAGCCACATGGAAAAGGCCAGACTCATTCTAGATAGTGGCTCACAACGCTCGTATATAAGCACGGAACTCAGCGAACGGCTCGGATTGCGGCCGATACGTCAAGAGCGACTATTGGTGAGGACATTTGGCTCAGACAAAGAAATGGTTCAAGACACTGGCGTAGTACAAGTTCCGATATTGGCCCTGGACGGCAGCACCATCTACCTCACCGCTTACCAGATTCCAATCATATGCAGGCCCCTGCAAAGCCAACCAGTCATGGGATTGAAGGAGCAGAACGAGCATCTTTGCGGCCTGTTTTTGGCTGAGTCGTCCGACGGCAGCACAGAGTTGAGAGTTGAGCGTGGATATATTGGTCGGGTCAGATGAAATGTGACTCTTGATGACGGGCAAAGTTCGACGAGGAAAAGACGGACAAGGACCGGTGGCGTGCAACACGCGTGTTGGCTGGGTTCTCTCTGGTAGCACGGATTGTGGATTTCTAGAAGCTCAGATGAACCTGGCCACTTCTCACACGCTCAGAGTGGAAACGAAAACGGTACAGGAAGACAGACAGGATGCCCTCAAGAAGTTCTGGAACTTAGTCATTGGAGATTTGCGAAGAAGATGAATCGGTGCATGATCGTCTGCTAGAGTCGGCCAGATTCCGGGACGGCCGTTATGAAGTAAAACTCCCGTGGAAGGACTATCACGAACCACTAACGGACAACTTCCAGCAGGCCAAGAAACCGCTCAGCTCTCTCCTGCATCGGCTGAAGTCAGATCCAGAAACAGCGGAAGAGTATGATAGGATCATAAGGGAGCAGATTCACGGAGGCATCACTGAAGAAGTTGACGGCACAGCCGAGGGCACGGCCGGAATGGATCGCATTCATTACCTGCCTCACCATCCGATTGTGAAAAGGGAGAAAACCACAACCAAGGTTCGGGTTGTGTATGACGCCTCAGTAAGCAGCCACGGACCGTCCCTGAACAGCTGACTCAGTGCTGGACCAAGCCTCACAGCTGACCTCTTGGATGTGCTGCTTAGATTTCGATCATATGATGATTTGGTGCCAGGAGCAGGAGATGTGGAGGGGGCGGCTGATACATTTTTGAGCATCCGGAACTGCTTGTACGAAGCAAGCTTCAACTTGAGAAAGTTCCAGACAAATTCAGAGGAACTAAACAAGCGCTTAGACGACGAGCTCGGACGTGAGAAGTGCACAGAACCAGTGAGGAGGGCACAAGAAGATGACACGACGTATGCCTCCTTTGAGCTGACGGAGATGACGGGTCCGAAGAACACTGAGAATTCAAGGGTTTTGGGCGTAGGATGGGATCTCGTGAAGGATGAACTGCTGCTTACACTCAGACTTGAAGAAGAGTCTGAAGTCAGGCTGACGAAAAGACAGATAGCCAGAACCATAGCTGGTATTTACGATCCGATGGGACTGTTGTCGCAAGGTCAAGGTTCTGCCCCTCAAGGTCTTTCTAAAAGAACTGCATACTAGCGGACTTAACTGGGACAACGAGCTGACCGCAGATCAGCAGAAGAAGTGGAGTGCCTTGAGACAACTGACGGTCGAGATGGTACCAATTGCGGTTCCAAGGTGCTATTTTGATGAGCAGACTGCCGGTACCCAGCGTATGAAGGTGTCATTACACGGGTTCGGAGACGCATCCAAGGCGGGTTATGCAGCTGCGGTATATATTACAATCGAGGGTACTAATACGGCAGCGAGCTTAGTAGCCTCAAAGACACGAGTGGCACCCATCAAGACTCAAACTATACCACGACTTGAACTGATGGCTGCCCTGCTGACCGCTCGACTTGTGGTCAGGGTGAAACTTGCTCTCAGCTCGGTTTACGAGATAGCAAGCTGTTTCTGTTGGACCGACTCAATGGTAGTGTTCCATTGGATCACCCGAGAGGAGAAGGAATTCCAACAGTTTGTGGAAAACAGAACGTCTGAGATCAGACGACTCACTCCGGCGTCCTGCTGGAGTTACTGCCCTGGCCAGGAGAATCCCGCTGACATTCCAACCAGGGGTGTTTCAGGAAGTGATCTGAAGGGCCTGACCAAGTGATGGTCGGGACCAACCTGGCTGAAGGATGATTCGAGACACGTGGCCGAAAACTGAAAAGAGAACAACTGATGAGTCAGTTGAAAAAGAGGTCGCCAAAGAGCTCAAGAAAACAAAGCGAAATGGAGCCCACTCTCTTCTGGTGTCTGACGATAGCACCTTGGACCTTAATGTACTGCAGCCAGGAAACTTCAGCAAACTCAGAAACCTTCTGAGAACGACAGCGCTTGTATTGAGATTCATTTCTAATCTGCGCAAGAAGGTGTGCCGTCAAGAACGCATCACAGGACCGCTGCAATATTCCGAGGTTGGAGGAGCTGAGCGTCTCTGGATCAAGTCGGCGCAACGATCCATAAGGAACGGGCCTCAGGCGGCCAAGCTGCAGAACCGATGGATGTGTTCGATGGATGTGTTCGAAGCGGAGAATGGTCTCATGCGCTGTGGCGGACGCTTAGACAAGTCAGAAGTCCCATATGAGGCCAAACATCCGATACTCCTTCCTCGAGATCACGAACTGACTGATCTCATCATCTTGGACTGTCATGAACGAGTGGGGCACAACGGAGTGAAGGAGACCCTAACGGAGTTTAGAGGGCGATTTTGGATCGCCAGAGGGAGACAGAAGGTGAGAGAACTGCTTCACCAGTGCAGAATCTGCAGACGTCACGAGGGAAAAACCTACAGCGCACCTCGGCCACACGCACTACCAGAGTTCAGGGTCACTGAGACTCAGCCATTCTCCTGCACCGGAGTCGACTTTGCTGGGCCGCTGTTCATCCGAAGCAGTAATGAGCACAGTGGCAAGGTGTACCTTGTATTGTTCACCTGCATCTCTACGAGGGCGGTGCATCTGGAGATATGTCCGGATCTCTCTACAGATGCCTTTCTCCGTAGCCTGTCTCGAATGAAAGCTCGGAAAGGAACGCCAAGGGTCCTTATATCGGACAACGCTCAGACATTCAAGGCAGCAGCCAAGTTCATTCAAGGACAGCATGACGAACTTCAAGACCGACTATCAACGGACAAGATCGAATGGAAGTTTATACTAGAACGTGCGCCATGGTGGGGTGGATTTTACGAGAGACTCGTCAGATCTGCTAAACGATGCCTGAGGAAGATTATCGGAAGAGCACTTCTAACCTATGAGGAGTTGGAGACTGTAGCACCGTGAAGTGGGGCTATTTGAGACAGTACGGTAGTGGTTTAGTAAAACTGCTGTAAAATTAAAACCGTTTGATATTTTTTATCAATTTTTGCTCAGGCTGATATGAAATTTAACGATGCATTCCATGGATAGGTTTTTTTGAAAATTTTGACACTTTTCGAAAGAAATTTGGCATTAAATGAGAAATATAGAAAAACCACAATTCAAGTTATACGTAAAGCACCCCTATCTACAGCTTAATATGGTTGAAATTTTAAAAACTTTGCAACCGACTCTATTGTAACTATCGTTTTACTTATGGACTAAGCACATTTTTCATGAAGCTATTATCTATTGTTAACGGTAGTGACGATTGTGTAAGCCCATGTCTGAGAATCCCGATGATACCCACTTCGTCAAACCTCAACGTTTACCAAAGACAGCTGATTGTGATGCCAAGGCCCTAAAAACAGATGATATGATGCATCCGAAAAGACTTACCGCCATATGCCTAAAGTGTATCAAGCGTTCGACCTAAGCAACACCGGTGAATCGGCCATGGGTTCATGGTACTTTTAGCAGCAAGCAATATTTACACATTGTAACTTAATATGACCATCCAGGTTGTAACGATATTAGTTACCTTTATGAATATGTGCATAAAATGTGTTTCATCAGTCACTGACGTGGTCGGTAATCGGCCCATGCCTACTCTGGTTGACCAGAAGGCACTATTGAAGGTTATTTATCATACATACGTACTGTTAGGTCCGTCTTTCAGTAGGTATACGTACTTGATGCAGTGCGGTAACCGGCCATTCGATACAGCATGCAGTGTGCTAGGAAAATCGGTATAAAATCAAAACAAGCCCTCAAGCCCTCTTCTATTATTTCTTCACAGGTTGATGTGCAATGGATGGAACAATCGATCATGAATGCCATTCATTCAACCATTTTGAGAACTGTTATCTCTTGTTTAATGCATTACGGCGTGTTTAATGCAGTAGCGAGCCTGTCTCAAATAGCCCCACCAACTTTCGGTCTATCTGTTTTACGCCGCCAGAGATAAACACATTAACTTAATTTGAAAATTTCACTGTCGTTGACTTAGAAATGGTCCTATATAATCATCCTGTGATTTTTAAAGCTTAGGGTTACATCATATTATGATAGACCTAGCATAAAGAAATGCAATTTTTATCAGACCGAAATGCTGTGTCCAACGAAAAACGAAAAGTTTGATTATAAGGGTTATATAACTGTAGTTTAAAGAAATACTTTATGCCAGAAGCATCAAAATTTAATTTCCAATTGCATGGCATTAAAAGAATTATCCCTAGCTTGACCAATTTTCTTTAATTTCCTTGCAACCAAAACTGTCTCAAATAGCCCCACACTATGGGGCTATTTGAAACAGGCTTCAATTAGAAAAATAACTTTATTTATGGCTGCTAGGTGAACCAAAACGGACCTATCTGAAAGAGGCTACAGAGGACTACGTTTTTGCAATTTACATGCTATAGGAAATATCAACCGTTTTGAAGGGAGAGGCCAAAAACTGTAAAATCCGTTTCAAATAGCCTCACTTTACGGTAGTGGAGGTCGAAGGCATCATGAATTCCAGACCGCTGTCGCTTGTCTCCAGTGAGGAGCTGGAAGAACCCCTCACTCCAGCACACCTCATGACTGGCAGGAGGCTTCTCACTCCAAATCACTTGTTCTTCAACAGCAGTCACACTGAGCTCAAAACGGAAGAAGAACACACGAAACGGTACAGGCACGTCCAGAAGCTGCTCGAACATTTTTGGCAAAGATGGAAAACTGAGTATCTGCTGCAGCTAAGTCAGCACAAGCAAACCAGGAAGCCGACACATGAAGAGCCAGTCATTGGCACCGTAGTCATCATCAAAGAAGTGTGCGCCAAGAGAAATGACTGGCGTCTGGGCAGGATAGAGGAGGTGATAAGGGGGACGGATGGACGCATAATAGGAGCCCAGGTGATCTGCAGCGGACCCGGCGGTAGACGGACGAGCATGCAAAGACCCATACAGAAGCTCGTTCCTGTGGAAATCCCGGGCACGAAGGAGCAGTGGACGCATGAGTGTCTAGGATGCAATCAGTAATACTGTCATTGACCCAGGCTGGGTCAAGGGGGGGGAGGATGTATGATATTTAGTGCTGTCAATTTGGCGGTGACATATTCAGTCGCCCACGTGATGTACCAACAATGCACGAATCGAATGTTTTTGAAATAAAGGAATCGGAGAGAGTGATTCGATTCGACAGGAAAACTCACTTATAGTGCGTTTATTATTAATTATTTTATATCACAAATGGCGTCCTTTTTACGGAAGTGGCGCACCTCGCCATTTTTAATATACGGTTAATAACAAAAACGAGTTAAGAATTTTAGAAATTTAGCCATTTTCCGTAAGACCAATTGTATTGTATTGTATTGACGGAGGCAGACAACTCCACAGTACACCGTGGCTATTCCGTGTCTTAAGTCATGGCAAGTAAAAACGCGTACGTCAGGGTTAAATGGGAATAAAAAATGTCAGAAATTACACACCTATATCCATACCAGACACACGACACGCACACAGACACACACACACGCCATACGCAACCAGACCATCGTCTATCACAGCCACTCGTCACTTTGTTACCGAGGTTCTTACTCACTCACACTGCTCGTAACTCCCTCGGCCGGCGAGGGTTAATATCGCTGAATCTCGTGACAAAAAAAAAAGTCAGATACAGAAACCAAAAAGACAAAGGCAGCAACGACACAAGTGAAAGTATTGAATACCAGTTTACAGAACATACTTATTCAAAATTTTAACTTGCCGTAGAGACGACACAAAGCGCTACAACGATCACCTCGCTGTAGAAGATACACACACCGCCCTTCACCAGCGCTCAGAACAGACTGAAGGCGCCGGCTGACCGGCCGCCCGACGGTCCCACGTTCTGCGCTATGATTGGCTGAGAATTAGAGCTGCCAGATTACCAATGAAAGCAAACACAGTTCCCGAATGTTCTGTTACGGGAAGAAATGGAGACGCAGAAATTCTGTACACTTTGCAAAATTAGAAAAGAATAATGAGGTGAACGACCGTTTTTATAGAAATTCGCCTGTCATGTGTCTGCGTTGCAATTGATAACATTGGTAATCTGGCAGCTCTACTATGTCAGATAATAGGGGCTAATCATCGTGGTCACCCGCAACTGGCTCATTCTGCCAGCGACTTCAGTTTGTTCTGAGGACTGGCAAAGGGCGGTGTGTTGTTCTAGTAAAGCAATTTGATTCTAATAGTGTTTTAGGTGGGAAGGGAGTACGTGGCAGGGGAGGAAGGGAGACAGCGAAGAAGTGTGATAAAGGAGATCGGGAAGGGAAGGAGAGACACAGATGGGTAGAGGTAAGTGAGTATATGATTAGGTCAGTGAGCGAGAGTCAGAGAGTGGAAGTGAGGGAAGGGGAGGGAAGAGGGATGAAATCAGGGAGGGAGGGTTTGGGAGAAAGGGGAAAGGTAGGTACGGAGCGGGGTGGAGCGGGTTGGAGAAGCATCTCTTATCTACTCACTTTTTGAAGTACCTACCGAGAGTGTATCAGATACGTATCTGAGAGGCAGATATGCATCTACGGCGCAGGCAGAGAAGACTGCACTTTTTCAAGTACCAAGAGAGGATGTGAGGGGAGGGGAAGGGAGGATAGGAGGGGATGAGGCAGGGGCGGATCCAGAAAATCTCCAAGGGAGGGGCCATTAGAAACCAGGAGGCCCCCCCCCATAATCCCACCTGTTGGAGGCCCCATCTTCCCACTTGTTGGGCCCCCCCCCCCAAAAAAAAAACTGCGTCTATTGAGCTTATCTAGCTGTTCAGGCAACATCTCAACATCTGTGCAGGCTTGGAGGCCCTCTGTGCAGGTTAGGAGGCCCTGTAAAAGTGGTCATCTCTGTGAGTATAAGAGACCTCCAAGTTATGAAAAGCTTTACCAATCTTCTAACAAAGAAGTCTTCTCAGCTAGTCTTCTAAGAAATAACTAAGTGGGTAGGTTAAAAAAAAAACGCATCGGATTTCGGCCACTTTATTTTCAGGAGGCCCCCTTTTCAGCTTTTTAACTTTTTAACTTTTTATTTTATTTTTGAAAAAAATCGGCCAAGGGGGGGGGCCATGGCCCCCACAGCCCCCCCTTGTATCCGCGCCTGGGATGAGGGGAGGAAGGGGATAGGAAGGGAGGGGAGGGGAGGAGAGGGGAAAAGGGGGAGGGGAGAGGAGGGAGGGAGCGAGCGATTGTGATTAAGGAGACGGGGAGGGGAGGGAGAGAGACAGATGGGGAGGTATAAATGAGTTTATCATTGAGTCAGTGAGCGACAGTCAGAGAGTGGAGGTGAGGGAAGGGGAGGGAAAAGGATGGAAGTAGGAGTCAGGGTTAGGGAGAAACGAGAAGGGTAGGGGCGCAGCAGGACAGAGCGGGGCAGGGAAGCACCCATTACCTACTTACTTTTAAATTACCCACCGAAAGCAAATCAGATATTTATCTGCACCGCAGTTATTTTTCTACGACGCGGGCGGAGAAGCCCGTACGTTTTCAATTATCAAGAGGGGATTGGAGGGGTGGAAAAGGAAGAGAGAGTTGCTGTTAAGGGAGGGGAGGGGAGGGGGGGAGAGGAGAGGGGAGGGGAGGGGAGGGAGGGAGCGAGCGATGAAATGTGATAAAGGAGACAGGGTGGGGAGGGAGAGAGACAGATGGGGAGGTTTAAAGGTAGTGTGCCACCTTTGAAAGATTTCCCATTTTATTTTTCCTAGGATAAGAAGCTTCTGTTTTTACCTAATATCGCAAAGAAGATAAAAAATGGGCCTGGAATAGTGCCTTTTTCGCCTAAAAGTTTATCGGTTTTTCGATATGTATAACAACTGTAATGGGCTGAGCTGCAAACAGGCGTCGGCAACAATCGCGAATGCGGCGCACATGTGACAATAAGCAAAGGTCATTATAGAGTTCCGACGTACGGGAATGAGTTATCAGCTGTCTAATCGTAGACAACACAATGTCGAGCCTTAAACTGTAAGCCTGTATTGGTATTGTTTCTTTTATTTGGCTGTCGAACATTATTCATGGTTTGAAATATGATTTTATGTAAAATAATTGATATGAAAAAGCCGTCTCTTAAGTTATGACCCCATTTCACCACACGCAAGTGGCAGAAATGACAATGATCAGCTGACGCATTTTTCTTGGCCGAAGTCAGAGCGCGCGGCCCGACGCACCACCACCGCACCACAAAGTATGAGCAGAAGCCGCGCCCAAAGCCAGGGCCCCGGTAACGTGAGGTAGCCGAGTCGGGGCAGCGTGCGCTGACCCAAGCCAGGGCCACAGCTTTTGGCGCGGTCTACCGCATCCCCGCGGGCAGCCCCGGGCTATCACATGACACCGGGAGGACGCGCGGCCCCGGCTTGGGTCAGCGCACGCTGCCCCGACTCGGCTACCTCACGTTACCGGGGCCCTGGCTTTGGGCGCGGTCTGCCGCACCACCTAACAGGCGTGTTCGAAACCGCAGGAGATGATGATGAACGGGTTTATCGAAACTTGATTGGATGAGTATATCGGTAATAGCGATTTCAGTGTGTGCATTTATTGTTCATAGTGTTGTGAAATGTGGTTGGGGTACGACCGACAACCCGTCGGGGCGAATTTCGCACTGGGGTACTCAAAATTTGAAGAATTTAAGACGTTTCCATGAGTTTTGAAGGTATGGATAAGTTCTAAAAATCCGGTTCTCCTTAGCTGGGCCATTAACTCCATACGGTCCAGGAAAGCTGGCACACTACCTTTAAAGCATTATATGATTGGGTCAGCGGGGAAGGGAGGGAGACAGACAGATGGGGAGCGGTAAGTGAGTATATGATTGGGTCAGTGAGCGACAGTCAGAGAGTGGAAGTGAGGGAGGGAGGTAAGAGGAATGGAGGAAGATCTCTCGACAAAATTGATCCATGCACATATCTGACGGAGACAGAGGCAGAACGAGCCTTAGAGGGTGTCCTAAAAATAATTTCACACCTTTCAGCGTCAAATGCATGAAAATAATAATCATGAGAGTTGCACTTTTCTTACATTTCTATCCCACCTTCTCCCTGATACGGGTAAGCATACGGTCCGGGACATCAGAAATCAATATGTCCAGCTTCTGTAGACTGATTTTGGACCGGACAGATCCAACGTTCCTGGTCAGCGTGCTTTCAGGTTATCATTGACCCATTTTGTTAACCTCTTACCGGACGCTCGCCCTAAGATTTTCTATCGAGCTATTTCCCGGCAATTTGTCCTTCTCCCAGAATGCTGGGAAGTTCGATGAGCACCAGTCCTGCGTCGTTTTTGCTCGATAAGCCGAGGCGCCGACCTGTTGAAAGATGGCCCTGGACATGTTCAACAGAAGTTTTCAGCTGGAGACGTGGCTTCGTGGGCTTCAGCTTAAGAGACAACCTCGGGTACCGATGGCTTGTCGACTTGGAAACTGGATGACCCTTATCAGTCAGCCTACTTGCCAGTTTCCTTTTGGATTTGTCCGTCTTAAGCTCCACACTTCGCGATAATGATCTGCGCTACCCGACTGGCGGAATTCTTCCTGTCGCGACCTAGCTGGTTCTCAGGCGTCTATCCGCTTCTGTCACATGACAACCAGCGCCAAATCGTGCAGTAACTCATGCCCAGTGCCTCGGCGACCTGGCTGTGGGCCATGCCGCCGGCAACTATGCCGACTGCCCCGTTGCAAGACGATTTGTTGTGCAGTTTTGTTATCGCGGACAAAACTGCACAACAATCAGACCTGGTCCGCTCGCCCTGGCTACTGCCCCGAAAATAGCCTCCGTTAACCACTTGACCAGTCAGGGCCACAAAAATTCGAAGGTCACGTGACTAGAATGCAGCCAATAAGGTCTCTAGGAGCAAGTAACGCCGAAATTATATTGAAATTACGCCGTATGAGGCAAAATAAAGGTTGTGGGAGGATGTGACATTGATTTTGGGTCACCGTGTATGATACCTATAGCACTGAAAACATTACCGATCATGAGTGGCGGAGCGTAGGGGCATGGGGCGGGGGAGGCGAGGGGGGGGGGGTTCGGGGCCGGGATAGGGGGCTGCTTGGAGAAAGGAGAGGGGGAGGAGCTTGACGAGGTATGGCGCTTATATTTGAGATAGGTTGGTTTCAGAATTCCACAAAATACTGAAATATTATCGATCATGTCTAAGTACTAGTGTCGGAGGTGGGCGGGAGGCACCCAGTACTTACTGTTAAAACTACCTGCCGAGAGCGAAACTTAATATATAGCTTCAGTAACTGGGACATAAAAACGTATATGCATCTGCTGTGCGGGCGAAGAAGAAGCCAGTACTTTTTCAAATAGGTACAAAGATGGGATTGGAGAGGAGGGAAAGGCTGGGAGCAGTTGGGAGGGAGGGGAAGAGGAGGGGTGGATTAAGCGAAGAAGTGTGCTAAAGGAGACTGCGAGGGGAGGGTGAGAGACATATGGGTAGGGATAAATGAGTTTATCATTGAATCAGTGAGTGACCGACGAGAGTGGAAGGGACGGAAGGGGAGAGAAGAAGGATGGAAGCAGGCAGGGAGGGTTAGGGAAAAACGGGAAGGGTTGGGGCGGAGCGGGGCGGGGAAGCATCCATTATCTACTTGCTTTTTAAACTACCTACAGAGAGCGAATCTGATACGTATATGAGACGCAGATATGCATCTACGGCGCGGGCAGAGAAGTCCGTACTTTTCAAGTACCAAGAGGGGATGTGAGGGGAGGAGAAGGGTAGAGCGGGAGGGGATGAGGGGAGGGAGGGGATGGGAAGGGTGGGTAGAGGAGGGAAGGGGGATGGAAGCAGGGAGGGAGGGTTATGGAAAAACGGAAAGGGTAGGTGCAGAGCGGTGCGGAGCGGGGCGGGGAAGCATCCATTATCTACTTACTTTTTAAACTACCCACCGCGAGCGAATCAGATACGTATCTGCGACGCAGATATGCATCTACGGCGCGGGACGAGAATTTGATTTTGATTTTGATTTTGGGTCACCGTGTTTATCATCACGGTCTATCATCACCGTGTTTATCATCTTTAGCACTGAACACATTACCGATCATGAGCGGCGGAGCGTAGGGGGATGGGGCAAGGGATGCGAGGGGGTTCGGGGCCGGGATAGGGGGTTGCGGGGAAAAAGGGGAGTTGGAGAGGGTGGCGGAGCTTGACGAGGTATGGCGCTTAAATTTGAGATAGGTTGGTTACAGAATTCCATAAAATACTGAAATATTATCTATCATGTCTAATTACTAGTGTCGGAGGTGGGCGGGAAGCACCCAGTACTTACTGTTTAAACTACCTGCCGAGAATATATAGCTTCGGTAACTGGGATATAAAAACGTATATGTATCTGCGGTGCGGGCGAAGAAGAAGCCAGTACTTTTTTCAAATACAAAGATGGTATTGGAGAGGAGGGAAAGGATGGGAGCAGTTGGGAGGGAAGGGAAGAGGAGGGGTGGAGGGAGCGAAGATGTGTGCTACTGCTAAAGGAGACTGGGAGGGGAGGGAGAGAGCCATATGGGTAGGGAAAATGAGTTTATCATTGAGTCAGTGAGCGACAGAGAGTGGAAGTGAGGGAAGGGGAGGGAAGAGGGATGGAAGCAGGCAGGGAGGGTTAGGCAGAAACGGGAAGGGTAGGGGCGGAGCGGGGCGGAGCGGGTAGGGAAGCATCCATTATCTACTTACTTTTAAACTACCTACATAGAGCGAATCAGATACGTATCTGAGACGCAGATATGCATCCACGGCGAGGGCAGAGAAGTCCGTACTTTTCAAGTACCAAGAGGGGATATGAGGGGAGGGGAAGGGGGGAGAGGGACGGGATAAGTGGAGGGAGGGGATTAGAAGGGATGGGAGGGAGAGGGAGGGAGGGAGCGAGCGATGAAATGTGATAAATGAGACGGGGAGGGGAGGGAGAGAGACAGATGGGGAGTTTTAAAGCATTATATGATTGGGTCAGCGGGGAGGGGAGGGAGACAGGCAGATGGGGAGGGGTAAGTGAGCATATGATTGGGTCAAAGAGCGACAGTCAGAGAGTGGAAGTGAGGGAGGGAGGGAAAAAGGATGGAGGCAGGGAGGATCTCTCGACAAAACTGCTGGGTCACATCTATGATCTGAATGGATCTCTCGACAAATTTGAGGATTTTGATCTAAGATCCGAGTGGATACCAGATCTAGATCCATGGCATCGGATCTCAGATCCATTTTCCCGAATCTATGCACATATCTGACGGAGACAGAGGCAGAGCAAGCATTACAGGGTGTCCGAAAAATAATGTCACATCTTTCCAGCGTCAAATGCATGAAAATAATAAACATGAGACTTGCACTCAGGGGTGTAGGATCGCAAAATAGGTTGGGGGGGGGGGGGGGGGCTGAGCCCTGGGCGCCGGTGGGGGCGGCGACGAAAGGTGCTGACCGGGGGGGGGGGAGGGAAAAAACAGCAGTGGAAAACGTGTTGACGGGGGGGGGGGGGAGCGTGGACCGTGGTGGTGAAAAGCGGGTCTATGACTGGAGTGATATGACTTAGGTACTCTCTCCCCTGGATCCAAGTTCAGGCTTATAAAATAAGGCGTAGGTATTTATATTCCCGCTCAACGTTTTGCAACCACATTTATGCAGTGTATGTTCTCGCTCTTTTTAAATGCAAGGTGATGCCACTAAAACGGTAAATGTATGCTCTTCTTATACGTAAGGCTGATGAGAGATTCAATTTCTTGATTGGTTCAGTATTTAGATTCCTATCCCCTAGTTTGTCAAACTGTTTTAGGGGCTCCTTAGAGGGACCCTCACTTTCCTAAAATATAGGTACTGATTTTTCACCAATCACCCACTTCATTTCGGAAGAGTCAAGTTTTTGTGTAAAGATTGTAGACTGTTTAACCCTATTCCTGGCGGGGGGCCTCAGGAGCCCCCCCCCCCCCTGAGGTTTTTTGGTTATATCTCCCAAACGCTTTGAGCTAGGAAGCTCAAATTTTCTGACTTTTTCTTAAAGGCTTTTACGCAACATTTCTGAAAATTTTGAGTTGATCTGACCTCAGGTCAGGTCACCAGAGGCGGTTTGGTGACCCTACCTCAGAAAAGTTTGCAATCACGTCAGAGCTAGAGTTTTTGACCGATCAATTTCTTCTCTTCAGGCTTTAGTTAGGGTACCAGTATGTGCAATTTTTATGTCTCAGAATTTTCATATCTGTGACCTGAGGTCAGGCCAGACTCGTGACCTTTACATTGCAAGCCTATGGGAAAATATTGAAACGCCTCCTGCTTCGTGTAAACGAGTCAAAAACACCCAGTTCTTTCAGTATTACGGAAGATTATCTCATCGGTGATGATCCTGGTGCCGCTAATTGACAGGGGCACCGGCAAACGTCATCTGAGGTCATGTGACGTCATAAATCGTTTTTCTGTCAATAAATCACGACATGATGGTGCTAAAGACTTGTAAGTGGTACCAAACTGCTCGCCTGGTCAAGGCGCGTCGTTTGGTATGCAGCATGACCATACCCCACAACCTCATTGATGAATGACCTGACCTTGACCTCAGGTCAAATTTTAAATTGACCTGTGAAGGTCATCACATACTTATTTCGCATCGCCTCGGCGAGAGCAACAAAAAATGTATTGGTTTTATGTCTCTATGTTTCTTAGTTTAAAAGTTATATAGGTAACTAATTCCAAAACATTTTATCGTTGATGACCTCTGGTGACCTCAATATTGACCTGACCTGAAAATGTTTTATGTAAAAGTTGTAGATCTTTAAACAACCTATCAAACGCCGTTCGCCGTTTGTCGCTGCGATGTGTAGTTTTTGAGATCTGAAGGGGGGGCCGAATCGGCCCCCCCCCGCCAGTTTCTTGTCCCGGTGGAGCCCGCCAGGAATAGGGTTAATGGCTCCCTTTTGGCTGTCTCAGGGACCACCTCGACTACTTCTAGGGCCACGATAGCGGTATCGACAAAGTAGGCGATCGTGATCGGTAAAGGACCGTCACAGAACAATTTCTGTTGTAGTATAATAGTATTTCGCAAAACCCCCGCATTCTGCATATCATTGAAAGCATAATTTTATTTCTGAAGTTGTAGGTCGTGTAGCCACACGAATACTCCTACAATGCACGAACAATTACAGGCACGTACAGCCCTCTGCTCACTGCGTGGTAGGTTCTAGTTGCTTCAGCGAAACCGGCCAATATCTCAAAGGCTCTGCTACCGAGTGCGCGGAAGTCCTGACGGAGGGACGCGCAATACCACACGACTTTGTTTGAACCCCTTGTTAGGACCCACCTCTCCGTGTCGCTACAATACACAGAAGTCTGTATTTTCCGTCCTAAGACTAAGTTTTTTTTGCCCCCTCCTAGAACCGTCCCTGCCATGCCTTCAATGAGCTCAGCTGACAGCCGCTTACTACGGAATGGTAGTGCGAGTTGGGTGCGTAAACAGGCATGAGTCGGTGACCAGCGCAGAGGCTAAACCGGTCGGCGGGCCAGTCGGCCGGTTCCGTGGGGCAGGGAGGTGGACGCGGGCCGGGGTCACTCGGGTCAATAGCCCGAAGCTATGTCTCGGCCAGAAGCCGATCCAGACAAGTCTGGCGCGACCCGACCAGGCCGTTCTAAAGCACAGGGACTATGAATGAATTAGCCATTTTCAGGATTGTTAAAGGTTGGTGTCAAGGTTGGTGTCAAGGTCACGTGAAACTCAGGTTAGGTCATTGAACTTCGGTGACCTTGATTCACTTTTCGAGTTTTACACGTGTCTAGGACAGTTTTTGGAACTCATTTAGAATTTAGCATCCATTTGAACATTTAAGAAGCAGTTTTGGTGCCTTTGTAACATGTTGAGGAGCTGTGAGTGGCAGTTGACACCTACTATAGATACCCGGAAAGAACCTACTGGTTGACCTGACCTGACCTGACCCGACCTGGCCTAAATGCGTGAAGATTTGATCAAACCTAACATGATATTTGTGATTAGCACCCCGAAAAAAACTAGCAGCCACACTTTACGACGTTCTAGCTTACAGTTTCCATTGTTCCGATTTTTGGGGTCATTGACCTGACCTGGAAGGTCAACTTATGATCTAGGACCTTAACCCTCGCCGGCACAGGGGGGGGGGGGTTGATGCACCCCCCCTAAGGTTTTTCGCGAATAACTCGCGTAAAAAGCGGCCGATCGCGACGAAACTTTCAGTACCCTCGCATTGATCAATTTTACACCTACCCTGAAAATTTCACGACCCTGACCCCAATGACCTTTGACCTGTGACCTCTTTTCTGTGACCATGTTTGGCCGAAATCGCGGTTCGGCGCTTGTCGGCTCGCATTAGACGCGCGTTTGCAAGCTTTTCGTGGTTTCAAATGTTCAAACATGTGATTTGATGTTGCTCCCATGCATTAGGGTGGGTGTCAAGGTCACCTGAAGGTCAGGTCAGGTCATTGACCTTTGGTGACCTCGGGTGACCTCGGTTCACTTTTTCGAGTTTTACATGTTTCTTGGCTAGTTTTTGGAGCTGAATTCGAATTTAGTAACCATTTGAACATTTACGAAGTAGTTTTGGTGCCTTCGTAACATGTTACGAAGCTGTCCGAGGCGGTTGACACGTATTACGAATACCCGTCACAACCCCTACCGGTTGACCTGACCTGACCTGACCCGACCTGGTCTAAATGCTTAAAGACATCATCTCTCATCAAAACTAACACTATATTCGTGATCAGCACCCCGAAAAACCACATAGCAGCCACACTTTACGACTTTCTAACAGGTCCCGATTTTCCCGGTTTTCGGGTCATTGACCTGACCTGGAAGGTCACCCGATGACCTAGGACCTTAAAATTGGGTATCATCGGCTTCGTCTCGTGACGGGCAACACGCTCGTTTTTTCCGCGAAGCTCTAGCTCGGTCAGGGGCCAAACGCGAGGGGGGGTCGTACCCCCCCCCCTGTGCCGTCGAAGGACTCAAAATGGCCTGTGCCGGCGAGGGTTAAAAATAGACATTTTTTGTTTCCTCTCGTCACCAACAACACGCTCGTTTTGTCCGCGAAGCTCTAAGTCCATCAGAGGCCAAACGGCAAGGGGTATCCAACGACCCCCCCCTCCCCTATACGTTCGTGGCTGGCTAAACAACAATACGGGCGAGGGTTAACTCAGTCTATGGGCCACGTAGCAACACACGGTAAGCGACATTTGAAACAACGTTCAAAATCAAGACGAAAATAATTCGATCAGTTAACGGTCAGGTTAACGGTTAGGTCACCAGATGTCAACATAGGTAAAGTGGTGCATATTTAAACATTTTCTGAAACACCGGCGCATAACTTAAATGAACCAATATTGATGCAGTGCCGTAGAAAAGCGCGTTCGATAGACTTTTAAACACTTTTGACTCAAGCAAGGAACGAACAAGTTCAAGGTCATGACCTGTCCGGAAGAGGTCATGTTGCGCATCAGTCAATGCGCATCGTCGACCTAAGCACATCGAAGATGTTTTCATCGCTCTAATCAAAGGCAAAATCCGCCGGGGAACTTTCATGACCTGCGATGGCCTCGGGGACATAAGTAAGGTTCCCATGTGCTATTGTCTTATTCAGTGTGTCAAGTTTACTGGTGTCATGATATTTGAGTGTTTAGAATACCGTTTGTCTTGTAGGTAATACGTATTTCAATTTTCTCCAACTGAACAAAAATAGAGAGGTCGCAGATTGTCCTAAACTTAGCTCAGCGATATCAAAATTACGAAATTAACAATTAATGCACATCGCTCTTATCAATCGCTCAAAGTTTCAAGGCGATCGTTCAGTCAATGTGGCTATGACGAGCATTTTAATTTTTTTCTGAGGCGAGGTCACTTTACGTGACCTACCTGGTGACCTGACCTTGAGAGGCATGGGCTTGAAACTTTCACAGTATGTGCGGGAAACTTGCATTAATAGGTGTGGCGAAGACGGTTTTGCTCTGCGCTGCCGTTTTTTTTTTTTTACTCAATATCTGCGAAAAACGCATGATACGTCCAACCCCCCAACCCCCTTTCCCCAGCGCTGGTAAGATATGTAATAATATATATCCTTTTGAAAGACCTTTACTATAGGTCTTTCGAAAGCTCTATACTTAAGGAAAATAATTTGAGCACCCTTAACTTTTCACATGGCACGTGCCATGACAGACGCCTTTAGATTTATAAATATACAGGGCTGCGGAGTCGGAGTGGGAGTCGAAGCCGAAGTCGGAATCGGTTGGAGTCGACAGCTGTGACCGGAGTCGCAGTCGGAGTCGTTGTCGATTTTGGAAACCGAGACCGGAGTCGGAGTCAGTCCTAAAAAATTCATCGACTCCGCAGCCCTGTCAATAGAAGTTAATTACGGCGTAGAAGGGATATTAGGCTGCCCAGCAAAAAAAGAAGGAAAAAAACAGACCGCAGGTCAATCAGCCCTGTGCAGTGGTTACTTTTATATAAACCTCTCAAAATCGTTACAGGTCGGGCCGCTCATACTAAGATTTTTTTTCCGTTTTAGTGAAAATACTTTGCTTCGCCCGTTAGCTCATAATCAGCAGACACCACCTCAAAAACACCCACCACTGGCCGTAACGCCGGCGTCCCGCACACCCTGCCGGCCCCGAGGGCACGCCGCGACCCGTCTCGGGTCAACTGGGGTAAGGGATGGGGAGAGGTCCGAAGTCCAGCTGTGGTCCGCAGCTCAGGTGACCATCATTTTGCCCCGGCGGCCAGTTTCTGTGAACTTTGACCTACCGCTGGATACCCGAGGGCTCCCCTCCCCTATCAGCCGTAGTGAATAGCCTCTACCCAGGCAGTGCGAGCTAGCACAACAAACGTGCGTATCTGGGCAGCGTGCGTAAAACTCCGACCTCCCCTCACCAGGCTCAATTTGGACTTTCCCATTGGAAGTGGCGCAGTCAGGCTCAATCTGATTCGGGGCAGAGCGAATAGCTGAAAATTAACATTTTCCCCGATATCTGGAAATATAGGGAGCTTTCAAACGTGCCACTTTTAGGACGGGTGCAAAAAGTTGTTGTGGACATTTCCAGAGTATCATTATGCATCTCCGTCGCTTTAAGTAAGAACGTAGGTCGATATTGCTGTGTGTAACGTATACCTACCACGCAGTGAGCAGAGGGCTGTACGTACCTAGGATTTGGCCAATAGGGGGGGGGGCGGAGGATCCCGGGGCCTCCTCTCTACAGAGGGCAAGGGAGGATCTAGGCGAACGTTTTTTTTGGGGGGGCGACAGGTCGGCCGACATGCCGGATCTGATGAATGAATTCTACCGACCGGGGGAAGGGGAGCGAGTATGTCGAGATCAAAAGGCATTTTGTCTTCGTCGTTTCTAAGATGAAGCTTTATCGTTATAAGTCAATCGGCTCAGTAGTTTTAGTTAAATCCACCTATACAAGTGCGTCGCCACGAATTTCTTACTGGGGGGGGGGGGGGGGAGGGCGTATCGACCGACTTAAAAACCCAGAAGTTGATATTGTTACCGCGCTTTTAGCCTGATGCATTAGTCGCATACACTAGCGATCTCTCTTATCGACCTTTTTTCTTATTGACCTGTTTATGAATCGGTGGCGCGAGGCGCGGCGAAAATTCGCAAAAAAAACGTTTGTCAAAACACAGCTCCAAAACACAAATTGTACGACCCTTTTAGCATGCTAGTACAAGCCAGAGTTTCTTAACAGTACATATATGAATTTTTTAAGTTTCTCAGTGCTTGTGCGAGGATCATATTAAAGCATTTTGATTAATGACCTTACCCTCGTAGTTTGAAAAAGTTAGATCAAAACACTTGTTTATTAATAATTTCGAGCACAGCTCTTCATCAGAATACAAAGCTAAAAATGTCACGATAAAAATCCAATCTTTGACTGCGTCAAAGATTGAATTTGACTTTGACTGCGACTGCAGTAAAAGATTGGATTTTTATCGTGACATTTTTAGCTTTGTATTCTGATGAAGAGCTGTGCTCGAAATTATTAATAAACAAGTGTTTTGATCTAACTTTTTCAAACTACGAGGGTAAGGTTATATATGAATTTTGATTCAATTTGACACGGTTGGTGTTATTACATTCACGATCTTTCTTATTGATTGGTGTATGAAAAAAGTTTGCCGACACAGATAAGAAGTGCATCTAAAAAGGAATTGATTAAATATCTTCAAACAAAGGAGCACACAGTTTAATTGTCATACATGGGACACATGGTTATTACGAGCGAGCGAGCGCAGCGAGCGAAGCGAAGTCTTTTCAATATAACGGAAAAATCTCAGTATGAGCGGCCCGGCCCGGCCCGGCCTGTGACGCTTTTGAGAGGCTTATATCTCAGCAACCGCTGGACCGATTGGCCTGCGGTCTTTTTTGTTGGGTAGCCCCATCCCTTCTACCCCGTAATTGACTACTTTTGATACATCTCAGTGACCGTGAAAAGTCAAGAGTGTTCAAGCTGTTTTGCAAAAGTAGTGATTTTGAGAGGCTCATATCTCAGCAGCCGCTAGGGCGATTGTCTTGCGGTATTTTTTGTAGGGTAGCTGCATCCCTTCTACCAAAAATAGGATACTCTCGATGCATGTGGGTCAACCCCAGTGCACGTGCAAAATACAACAATAAGAGGTGTCAAATTTGTTCCAATTTTAATAACTCGGTAATTACTTGGGCGATTTCGCTGAAACTTTGCATACAGGTAGGCACCCACCAGGCAATGCATTCCCATGTGTTGCGGTTAGGGTGCTAACTGCACGTGCGCACGTGCAGGGGGCGTTTCCAGATCTCGAGAACGGCTGGGCCGATTGTGCTCAAATTTGGTACACGGCTGGGGACCGGTTAGTAGGGTGCCGTGCAAAAGTCAGTTTGGACCCCGTTTGCACGTGCGCACGTGCAGAATGCAGCTTCCAGATCTCAGGAACGGCTGGGCCGATTGCGTTCAAATTTGGCACACCGCTAGCGACCGTTTAGAAGGGCGCTTTGCACAAGCCCCGTTGGAAGTACCCTCTCGCCCTTCCGCACGTGCAGGGCTCACTATCTCGCTCGCTCGTTCTTCGCCCAAAAGGCGTTTTACTGGTTTATATCTTCGCGTATGGATTGCTTCACACTGCGTCGAATATTGTGTTAGTCGATTAAAGGAAAAGGGCCACCTTTAACATGGGGATTGAAACTGAGATAGCCATCTTGTAGCCCGTGTCCGAAAACCTATCTGTTTACCTCCTTACGGCCGATTTCGGCCTCCATTCGTAGTTATCGGCAATTTTAAAAGAAAATACGCCAGGAATGCGTCCTTATCCCAGGAATGCGTTCTTATCCGACAATACAGCCACCCGCGGCGAGGCTTTGGTTTTTTACCAATCAGCTCCAACCAGCTCAGCTTTAACCAATCAGCTTATCTGACACAATCCGACGAGTCTGTCTTCTGAACGCTGATTGGCTTGAGTGTGACGTCATCGCTATGCCATCATACAGTAGGTGCCGTAGAGAGTATCAACATAGTACCAATATGTTAAATAGTTTTAAATACTTTTTCGCGAATTGTGCACTTCTGGCACCAGTTTTAAAAAGAAAATGAAAAATAATAATGTCAAAATGAAAAACAACGATATCTTCATGTTTCACGAAGGTGGCCCTTTTCCTTTAAGTGCTCATATATGAATGTGTGCGTAATTGTATGCATGTGTGCGTCTGTTTGTGCGCCCACTGTTCTGTGGTTGGTAGATGTTTGACATAATAATAATAATAATAATAATAATAATAATAATAATAATAATAATAATAATAATAATAATAATAATAATAATAATAATAATAATAATAATAATAATAATGAATCGGAGGCGCGGAGCGCCGATAAAATTTGCGAATGCATTTGTCAAAAAACAGCTCCAAATCACAAATTTTACAACTCTTTTTGTATGGTAGTACAAGCCGGAGTTCCTTCACACTCCACAGTACACATATGAATCCCGATTCAATTTGACACGGTTGGTTGGTGTAATTACAATCACGATCTCGCATTGACCTGTACGTACAAAAATTTGCAAAAAAAAAAAATCAAAACACAGAGACAGGTGGTCCTCTCTACAGAGGACCACCTCTCTACTGTGGGCCTCCTATTTTAACAGTGCCTCTGAACTACAGAAGGCCTCCGCTCAGTGGCGCAGCCAGGGGGGGGGGGGTCAGAGGGTCAGCTGACCCCCCCGAAATTTCTGTCAGGGGCCCGCTCGAGAGAGAGAGAGAGAGAGAGAGAGAGAGAGAGAGAGAGAGAGAGAGAGAGAGAGAGAGAGAGAGAGAGAGGGAGGAGAGAGGCCCTAATCTAATCGGACGAGCCCGCTTCGAGAAATGCCTACTGGGACACCACGGGTGAGGGGTCGGCCTGGGGCCCCAGGTGGACGGGGCCCGGGCCCCCGGGAGAACGGGCCCGGCCCCTGGGAGAACGGGCCCGGGCCTCCTGGGTGGATGGGGCCCGGGCCTCCTGGGTGGATGGGGCCCGGGCCTCCTGGGTGGATGGGGTCCGGGCCCCCCGTTGATGGGTCTGGGCCCCCGGGAGAACGGGCCCCGGGCCCCGGGAGATTGGAGAACGGACCTGGGCCTCCCGGAGAACGGGCCCGGGCCCCCGGGAGAATTGACCCGGGCCTCCTGGGTGGATGGGGCCCGCCCCCCCCCCCCGTTGATGGGTCCGGGCCCCCGGGAGAACGGGCCCCGGGCCCCGGGAGATTGGAGAACGGACCCGGGCCTCCCGGAGAACGGGCCCGGGCCCCCGGGAGAATTGATCCGGGCCCCTGGGAGAATGGGCCCGGGCCCCCGGGGTGGATGGGGCCCGGGACCCCCGTGGATAGGTCCGGGCCCCCGGTAGAATGGGCCCCGGGCCCGGGTGGACGCCGGACCCCCGGGTGAATGGGGCCCGGCCCCCGGGAGAACGGGGCCCGGCCCCCGGATGGATGGGGCCCGGGCCCCCTGGTGGACGGGCCCCGGAGCCCCGGGTGGACGGGGCCCGGAGCCCCAGGTGGACGTGGCCCGGGCCCCCGTGTGGATAGGGCCCGGGCCCCTGGTTGAATGGGGCCCGCTAGGGTGACCCGCTTGCTCCGCAAAGCGAATAAGGGGTATTTTCGATCGGTGGGCATTTGGTTGGTCTTGTGTCCGTGGGTGATGTATCCATTTCGGTTGATTGCTTTTTGACGGCTAAGCATTTTGGATTGGGAAAAAATATCCATTGCATCGAGGTGCTCGTGTCTGATAAGCATGCGTTCTACTATAGAACATGTCATGTGTAGTTTATAACAACGGAATGCTCTTTCCAACTATGCCATTTTCAACTGTCAAACGTACCAGGTTATGCAGTAAAACCCGTGTAATTAAGTAAGTCATTAACAAATACCATTCTCTCCAGCGATTTGTTCCACCTTGTTTTTGATCAATTAGCTTTTCACAATTTTTCCATGAGAGGCGGTACATTTCTTTTGCCAACAGGCGTTGTTTGAACCCGCTCCGCCAAACAGTCACCCGAAAATAGCATAAAGTCCCAAATCTGTCCGAAACGTAAATTTCCCAGTATAAGTGCCCTCACGGGTGCACGTGGCGCGTGCCATCCCTGCACCGCACACCATTCGATAGCCCTTTCGATTCTCTACACGATACACCGTGGCGATTGGGCCCACGGTTACCGAGATACTGCACGGGGACCGGACCAGTGTCTGGCAAATTTAGTCATTTTCACCCGATTTTGCAAGCCGATTTATACATACATGTAAAGTCCATAACGCGAATTTGCACTTTTTGAGCACGCGTCATGTGCTCGCTATCAATCCGATCGAGCTGAGACCCTCAAAGGCACGTTGCCCATCCTTAATCTATAAGTTGCGCAAATTTCAGCGCACTTGGCGCAACGGTCGGGCCCGTACCCCACGCTAAGTAACACCATGCCGGGACCTCGATAGCAGACAGAATCTACGTCACCACATCACCACGCCACAACAAACCCGGCCCATGGCAATACATGTCCCATATGAGCGCGTTAACCCTCGCCGGCACAGGCCATTCCGGACATTTTGCGTACTTCGACGGCACAAGAGGTACGACCCCTTCGTGACGGCACAAGGTGGTACGACCCCTTCGTGTTTGGCCCATGATCGAACTAGAGCTTCGCGGGAAATACGAGCGTGTTCCCCGTGACGAGAGGAAGCCGACGATACCCAATTTTAAGGTTCTTGGTCATTGGTTGACCTTCCAGGTCAGGTCAATGACCGAAAAATCGGGAAAATCGGGACCTGTTAGAACGTCGTTAATTGTGGCTGCTATAGGGTTTTTTCGGGGTACTGATCATGAATAGTTATCATGTTAGTTTTGATCACAGATGATGTCTTTATGCATTTAAGCCAGGTCGGGTCAGGTCAGGTCAGGTCAACCAGTAGGGGTCCTGCCGGGTATTCGTAGTACCTACGTGCCAGCCGCCTCTGGCAGCTTCGTAACATGTTACGAAGGCACCAAAACTACTTCGTAAATGTTCAAATGGTTGCTAAATTCGGATTCAGCTCCAAAAACTAGCCTGGAAACATGTATAATTCGAAAAAGTACCGAGGTCATCATAGGTCAATGACCTGACCTGACCTTCAGGTGACCTTGACATCCACCCTAATGCATGGGAGCAGCATCAACTCACATGTTTGAATGCTTGAAACCACGAAAAGACTGCAAACGCGCGGCTAATGCGAGCCGGCATACGCCGAATCGCGATTCTGGCCAAACATGGTCTCGGAAAGTAGGTCACAGGTCAAAGGCCATTTGGGTCAGGGTCATGAAATTTCTAGGGTAGGTGTGATCAACGCGAGGGTACTGAAAGTTTGGTCGCGATCGGCCGATTTTTACCCGAGTTATTCGCGAAAAACCTTAGGGGGGGGGGAGGTTGCATCATCCCCTCCCCCTGTGCCGGCGAGGGTTAAAACTGCTTGTGAGCGAAATCACGCAATGAAGAAGAATAAAGCACAATCTACTACAGCAGCCAATAGATGACTGAGTTAGGACAGGCACGTGGGACTGCTTAAATCTTGTCCGACAGAAGCAGACAACAGTTCAGTTTGCATATATGCTATGCATATTGCAGTAGGGGCACATTTCGGCCTCGAAAGATACGAATTCATACGTCATAGTAACATATTTCTGTCATGGTCAATTCATGTGGAAATTGAACACCGGGTGATTACCGAACTATTGTTCTATCAAAATTTTCCGATTCAAACTCGCTCAGGGTTATCATGCAGGTAAAGGGGGCCCGCTCAGCAGAATGCGTATGAAATATGGAAAGATTCTGAAAAATGGGTGGGGGCCCGCACACTAGGGGGCCCGCTTTGGAGGCGATGACCCCCCCGAAACGAAATCCTGGCTGCGCCACTGCCTCCGCTCTACAGAGGACTTCCTCTCTACTGAGGGTCTATCTCTTTCAGAGGGCATCCCTTCTTCAGAGGGCCTCCTCTCTAGTCTTTACAGGGGACCTCCTCTCTATAGAGGACCTCATCTCTGCAAAGGGCCTCCGGCCTCCTCTCTACTGAGGGAGTCCTCTCTACAGACGGCATCCTCTCTTCAGAGGGCCTCCTCTCTACAGCGGGCCTCCTCTCTTCAGAGGGCCTTCTTCTTTCAGGCGGTCTTCTTTCTACAGAGGGCCTCCTCTCTACACAGGGATTTCTTTCTACAGATGGTCTCCTCTCTACAGAGGGCCTCCTCTCTAAAGGGGCCTCCTCTCTACAGAGGGCCTCCTCTGTACTGAGGAGTGAGAGGGGCCCTAGCGGTCAGACACAGACATTAGTGGTTATTCACAGGAGGCCCCAGGAAGTAAGAAGGACCTTAGGTGTCAGGCTGGTCAGAGGCCCTGAATGTCCTGACGTGATTTTTGGGATTCCCTTGAATTTCTTTCGCCTCCGACGTGATTTTGGCCCCGTGGTCTTCGGACCATAGGAGTCTCCTGAAAACCCCAAGGGGGGGGGGGGGCGCCCCGTACTCCCCCTTGGGTACGTCCCTGAACAATTGTCCTCATCGTCCGTCCTACCGTCCGAGTTCCACCCACAAGTGGCCTTGCACCCACCCCTAAGCAAACGAAACGAAGCTGTCGAGTGTCGCGCCTTTGTTTTGTTGTGTTTTTTGTTTCTGCTTTCTGCGCCGCTTCAGCGTGCGTTCGGCATCCGGAAAATATTATCGTTTGGATATTCTCGTCCGGAAAATTATTGGTGAGCGCCTATCTTCAGCATGTTTCGTCATCGCGATACCGAACGTAATCCCCGATAATTATCGCTGATCCCGGATAATTTTCCCTGATTATCCGGATGCCGAACGCACGGTAACATCCAAAGGTTTTGTGCTGTATCGTCAGCTGATTAGGCCTACGATGGCGTCAAATTCCGTAAAAAGTACTTGGCCTTCTTCTGAAGGCGGGACATAAAAGATATCTTAGAAAAAAGATGAAAAAAAAACAGTTAAAAGTTAGTGAACGTGGAAATATCTTTCACCAAAAAGTATTAAGATAATGCCTGTTTATTTTTATTCATTATGACGCTATAGTTATTTAAAGATTTGACATAATCATAAACATAATCAGCTGACATACCTATTTCGCCGGCCTTGATTTCGCCTCTATTTTACTAGTCTTGTTACAAAAACGGTGTGACAACGTTCGCGAGGTGAGATAACCGATGCATTATTTTCGCGAAGGTTGTGTGTGCTCGTTTGTGTGCACGATCTGGAACTATTTACATATATAAAAATAAAAATGTCCGTATGTAACGCGTCAGTCACGCTTGGCGGGCTATTGCTCCGGAACGGTGCGGGCTACGGGGTTGAAATTTTCGACACAAGTCGGGCGCGTGCATCTGTTTGTTGTATTAAATTTTGGAGGGGTGCGTGCAGCGGTGTGCACGTGGCGGGCGCATCTTTGCGGAATTTTGGCCGCGGCCGGCGCCGATCAGAGAGCACGCGCATTAGGCTCAGTTTCTTCGCTTGCCAAACTGAGCGAAATCAGAGCCGGCAGGTCACTGACCTTTGCCAATGAATACCGCACGGTGACTATAAATACGGTGATCTCATCTGGATTTGGTCACGTGATCATTTTCGAGCGCAGCGCACGTGCAGTTGTGGCGACGGCACTTCCAGAAATTCTGGATCCATGCGATTTTGGAGCCAATGTAAAGTCTATGGGAGAATGGTTCATTTTTATTTGTTTTTCTTATCACACCTAAACTTTCAAGTTTTTCTCAAAGATTCACCCTGATTCATGTGTAGAATTGATTGGTCTTTAATATGGTATCAATTTTAGATTTTTATCGGATAATTTCAAAAATTACTTACCATTTAAACTACCAAAAGAGGTGATTGCGGCTAAGCATTGTGACAGCCATATCATGTCATTGGGAAATTACGCTTTCTTGTGCATCTTCATTTTAACTGTTCTCGAAGTTAGTACCTACTGGATGATTCATGCGTAGAATTGGTTGAACTTTTGTCTTGTGTCACTGTTAATGCCTTTATGAAATAATTATTCAAGTAATTTCGCCCCGGCCGACATGGACGCCGTTGTGAGCCGGAGAGAGAGAGAGAGAGAGAGAGAGAGAGAGAGAGAGAGAGAGAGAGAGAGAGAGAGAGAGGAGAGAGAGAGAGAGAGAGAGAGAGAGAGAGAGAGAGAGAGAGAGAGAGAGAGAGAGAGAGAGAGAGAGAGAGAGAGACACGGAGACGGAGACGGAGACGGAGACGGAGACGGAGACGGAGACGGAGACGGAGACGGAGACGGAGACGGAGACGGAGACGGAGACGGAGACGGAGACGGAGACGGAGACGGAGACGGAGACGGAGACGGAGACGGAGACGGAGACGGAGACGGAGACGGAGACGGAGACGGAGACGGAGACGGAGACGGAGACGGAGACGGAGACGGAGACGGAGACGGAGACGGAGACGGAGACGGAGACGGAGACGGAGAGAGAGAGAGAGAGAGAGAGAGAGAGAGAGAGAGAGAGAGAGAGAGAGAGAGAGAGAGAGAGAGAGAGAGAGAGAGAGAGAGAGAGAGAGAGAGAGAGAGGAGAGAGAGAGAGAGAGAGAGAGAGAGAGAGAGAGAGAGAGATAAAGACCAGGGGCCATCGGTGAGGCGGGAGCTCCACGACAGGTACTGGGAGCGGGCTCGCCTTTTCCTCGTAGTGACCCATCAAGGCTGGGCGGCGGCGGTACTAGTTTCGCAAGAGACAGAGACATGGAGCGACTCGGGACTCGTCTCAGTCCGGCCGCCACCCAGCCGCCCGCCGCGCCTGGCCGGGCTGCTGCTTCGCCGGCCGGATGGCGCGGGCGGCCCTCCCGGCCCCTGCCCGTCTGGGATGCGCTCCCCATCCGCAGGGCGTCGGCGGCGCCCAAGAGGCACAAGAATAACGGCGGTGCTGCGGGCGGCTTGTGGGGTGACGGTGCCGCGCTCCTTCCCCGGCTCCTCGCCGTCCGTCCCCCCTCCCCGGTGCCGTTTTCTTCCAGGGGAGGTGCCCCGGCCGCCGTGCCGGGGCGTAGCGCAGTCCGTGCTTTCAGCACAGCAAAATATCCACCCAGGCTAGATTAAGGTAATGACAAACTAGGATTAAGAGTGGCTACAGACTTCAGACTTTATGCAGACTTAACATTAAGATATTATATATGCAACTAAATGACACACATGGTGTTTGTTCTAACCTTCTCAACAGAAAGTGAACATGTCAGGACAGCACCCCTTGGTGACCATTATACTCAAGGGGTGTAGGCACTGATCCCCCAGGGGTGAAGTGATAGGAGCACAAACATGAGTCACTAGTTAGCTCTGTGTCTTTCCTCCTGCAGGAAAAATATGTGTGATGCCCAATGTGACTGGTAACTGCATATTATAAAGCTGGAAATATTGTACAAAGTTATGACAAAACAAGCAAACAATGCATGTTACTGCTCTTGTTATTCCTATATGAGACCTCACAAGACACAAAAATATGCATGGTAAAAAAGGGAGCAACAATACATTTCAAATTTAGCTTGTCATTAAAATGATCATGGATTTCACTACATCAAAAGTGAATGAAATTAAGTGATAATCAAAGACTCTGGAAAAGAAGATCAGCATAACCATAGATATGTAGACTACATATGTCTTGTTTCCAAAGCTAAAGTATGATCCTCAATGTTGTAAAAGTTGATTGGCTTTTACAATAACTTTGAATAAAAAACAACATATGGTAAACACAATTAAAGGCAATGCCAAGATCCATCCAACCTTTGACATGCCCTGTTTGGAATGCTGTTAAACATGCTATGATCTTCTCAGAATAGGAAAAATCAACTCAAAATATTACCTTCTTTTATTACAAATAAAATCCCCATGAATTTCAGTATTGTGACTGCAGAGCTCAATATCAGAGACTGTGCAGAGACTTCATCATTCAAACAATCAGAGAATCAATGTGCAGAGACTAACACTTTAAAATCTACTGACTTTTCACAAACATCTTTCATGCTACAAGCTTATGCCTACTCAACACTTTTTTCATGACTTGAATATGGTGGTGTTCATTTTAAGTGAAAACATTCATCCAGCAATAAGCAGATTATTTCTAAGCTCCACTAAGTCCCAATTTCTGCTATATTTCACTTGGGTCACTTCATAGTTTGAATTCAAGGTGCCTTGCGGATTTACCTCAGTTATGTAGGTAAATACACATGGATTTATGGGCTTTACCTCAGTTATGTAGCTGCTCCCTCAATTTAAGTTTCTCGTTAAATTTCATTGAGGCGTTGCAAGATGGGCTGTAGCCGAATTCTCTTTCCTGTTTAGCTGATGCTCATAATAGGTACCTCAACATTTTTCATTCCAATTTTTGTAGCTGTTAACAATTGATAAAGACCCATCTACCTAGACAACAATGACATTACAGAGGAAACCCCTGGCTGTGTTTCACGGGCACGCTGCCAGCTGCTGCCAGCGCATTCCATGAGCTAGCGTCAACCTCCGGTAGTGTTGGAGGTATAGGCTTGTTGATGTCTCTATGTAAGCCAAAAATGGCTGGCAGAGTGCCGCAAAACACCACCCTTATTTTTGAACAATAATGGTGTGATAACTGTTCCTGCAAGAAAATATAAGGTGAAATGAAGTAAAATCAGGTCAAACATTAATATATACCTAAAAGAAGCAGTGTATGGAGTACCTATGTTCACATTACCAATAATATGATGCACAACAGGCCATAGAAAAACCTGTGAATGTTGAATTGTAACCCAATTTCAATATCAATATGGCACTTGGCATTAGCAGTAAAACATACCGTTTTTGATGTTAAATCAACAGAAAAAAACTCCTGAACATAAACAAAATGATCAGAATATATAATAAGGATAATAGTATAAATAAAAATCGACGAATCGGCCTATCATCGCCCATAACATTCACCACTCCCCAATCCCCATTCCACGCACAGATTGTTTACCCCTCGGTTTACCCCGTGTTCGCAGTCTCCCGGACGACGAAGATCCTATACGTCGTCCGACCAATCACGTTCAAGATCAGCAGGGCTTGGCCGCGGTTCTCGAACGCCATTGGCCAGATTACGCAGAATCTTCGTCGTCAGGAAAACTGTGAACACGGGGTTACATTTTTCGCTATGGTAACAAAAGCGCCAGAATTGACTACCAGAATTGGATCCGAAGGTCAAATGGGTCACGTGACTGTCAAGTTCAGATGGACAACACCTGGAATACCGGAACAGGGCACCGCCGGCCAGGAGGAGACGCCAAATTTATTCTGGCAATAACTCGGCCGCTACTGGGCCGATTTTAATGAAAATTGATTTATTACGCTGCGCGTAATGCTGTCCCTCTAGTTACATATATAAAAATCAAAATGTCTGTATGTAACGCGTCAGTCATACTTGGCGGGCTGTTGCTCCGGAACGGAGCGAGCTGCGGGGGTTAAATTTTGGCGCCGAGTCGGGTGCGTGCATCTGTTTGTTGTATTAAATTTTGGTGGGGGTGCGCTCGCCGGTTTGCACGTGGCGGGCGCATCTTTGCGGCATTTTGGGCCGCGGCCGGTGCCGAGCAGAGAGCACGCGCCGTAGGCTCAGTTTCTTCGCTTGCAAAACTGAGCGAAATCAGAGCCGGAAGGTCACTGACCTTTGGCAATGAATACCGGAACAGAGCACCGCCGGCCAAGAGGAGACGCCAAATTTATTCTGGCCATAACTCGGCCGCTACTGGACCGATTTTATTGAAACTTGATTTATTACGCTGCGCGTAATGCTGAACACCTAGTTACATATATAAAAATCAAAATGTCTGTACGTATGTATGTAACGCGTCAGTCACGCTTGGCGGGCTATTGCTCCGGAACGGTGCGGGCTACGGGGGTGAAATTTTCGCGCCGAGTCGGACGCGTGCAACCATTTGTCGCATTAAATTTTGGTGGGGGTGCGCTCGCCGGCCTGCACGTGGCGGGCGCATCTTTGCAGCATTTTGGGCCGCGGCCGGCGCCGATCAGAGAGCACGCGCCCTAGGCTCAGTTTCTTCGTTTGCAAAACTGAGCGAAATCAGAGCCGGAAGGTCACTGACATTTGGCAATGAACACCGGCGCAGGGCACCGCCGGCCAAGAGGAGACGCAACATTTATTCTGGCCATAACTCGGCCGCTACTGGGCCGATTTTAATGAAAATTGATTTATTACGCTGCGCGTAATGCTGTCCCTCTTTACGCTGCGCGTAATGCTGTCCCTCTAGTTACTTATATAAAAATCAAAATGTCTGTACGTAACGCGTCAGTCACGCTTGGCGGGCTGTTGCGAGGCGACTTTATGTGTTGCGGGGCTGAAACTTTGGCGCCGAGTCGGGCGCGTGCAACCATTTGTCGCATTAAATTTTGGTGGGGGTGCGCTCGGTGGTTTGCACGAAGCGGGCGCATCTTTGCGGAATTTTGGCCGCGGCCGGCTTCGAGCAGAGAGCACGCGCCTTAGGCTCAGTTTCTTCGCTTGCCAAACTGAGCGAAATCAGAGCCGGAAGGTCACTGACCTTTGGCAATGAATACCGGAAAAGAGCACCACCGGCCAAGTGGAGACGCCAAATTTATTCTGGCAATAACTCGGCCGTTACTGGGCCGATTTTAATGAAAATTGATTTATTACGCTGCGCGTAATGCTGTCCCTCTAGTTAACAATAAAATTAGTTTTTCGAGTGATATGCAGAATGCTTGGTTCTTGTAAAATACCGCAACCTGAACCGACATGCTGATAAATTGATTATTTCAGGCTTGCTAAAACCACAGTCAATTTTTATATGTACCTTCCTAGATTTGTTTTGCTAGTATATTCTTTCTAATGACTCGAAAGTCATTTTATAAATCAAATTTGCTCCCTCCTTTAGTCAATTGCAATGCACATTTTCAAAGCCCCCAGTTAGTTTTAAGGCCAAAATTGGGCAGTCGTAAAGCAGAGAGGCGCTATACCCAGACTCCAGAGATGCTTGCTAATCGGACCAAACTAAACCAAACCTAACCAAACCTGACCTAACCTCACCTACAACCTACAACCAAAAACCTACAACCTAAAACCTAAAAGCTACCACCTAAAACCTGCCACCTAAAACCTAAAACCTACAACCTACAGCCTAACCTACAGCGCCTCTCCTTGGTTGCAAGAGGAAGTGCGACGCCTGTTTTACTACTACCCAAAATTGTACCATTTAACCTTGCCAAGTTGAGCTTTCTTTGATTTGTCCATATTTTATAATGTTGGGGGGGCTACCTGGCAAGTTGGGGGGGGGGGGCTGACCAGCAAGTTGGGGGGGGGGGGCTGAAGCCCCCTTAACTGTATAGGATCCTACGCCCCTGCT
Source organism: Amphibalanus amphitrite (assembly GCF_019059575.1). Taxonomy (NCBI): domain Eukaryota; kingdom Metazoa; phylum Arthropoda; class Thecostraca; order Balanomorpha; family Balanidae; genus Amphibalanus; species Amphibalanus amphitrite. Next base: position 168,054 of record NW_024882476.1, on the reverse strand, counting down.
TGCACTTTTCTTACATTGGTATCACACCTTCTCCCTGATACGGGTAAACATACGGTCCGGGACATCAGACATCAACATGTCCAGCTTCTGTAGACTGATCTTGGACCAGACAGATCCAACGTTCCTGGTCAGCGTGCTTTCAGGTTATCATTGTGCCATTTTGTTTACCTCTTACCGGACGTTCGCCCTAAGATTTTCTATCGGCGATAGGTCGTGGCAACTCCCCGGCAATTTGTCCTTCTCCCAGAATGCCGGAAAGTTCGATCTGCACCAGTCCTAGGTCGTTTTAGCTCGATGAACCGGGGCGCCGAGCTGTTGAAAGATGACCCTGGACATGTTCAGAAGAAGTTTTCAGCTGGAGACGTGGCTTGGTGGGATTTAAAGGTAGTGTGCCAGCCAGGGGCGTCGCCACGGATTTTTGAGTGGGGGGGGGGGGGTCGGGTTTCTAGTCTTCACCCGATGGGTAGGGGTGTTTTTTTTTGCCACACTTCCCAGTTTTGTGCGTGCGTACATATGTGTGTGTGTGCGTGTGTAACAAATCGGCGCGCAGCGCCGCCAAATTTGGTATAACCTATTAGGTAGGCATACCTACCTACATCACTTGCGTAAAAATTATCACTGGTCACTTCAGGTCAGGTCGCCATGCAGTGGCGCAGCCAGGATTTGGTTTCGGGGGGGTCATCGCCTCCAAAGCGGGCCCCCTAGTGTGCGGGCCCCCAACCATTTTTCAGAATCTTTCCATATTTCATACGCATTCTGCTGAGCGGGCCCCCTTTACCTATACGATAACCCTGAGCGAGTTTGAATCGGAAAATTTTGATAGAACAATAGCTCGGTAATCACCCGGTGTTCAATTTCTACGCGAATTGACCATGACAGAAATATGTTACTATGAGTTACGAATTCGTATCTTTCGAGGCCGAAATGTGCCCCTTCCGCAATATGCATAGCATATATGCTAACGGAGCTGTTGCCTGCTTCTATCAGACAATATTTAAGTAGTCCCATGTGCCTGTCTAAGTCATCTATTGGCTGCTGTAGAAGATTGTGCCTTTATCCTTCTTCATTACCTACGTAAATTCGATCACAAGAAGTTTTAACCCTCGCCGGCACAGGGGGAGGGTATGATGCAACCCCCTAAGGGTTTTCGTGAATAATTCGCGTAAAAAGCGGCCGATCGCGACAACACTTTCAGTTCCCTCGCGTTGATCAGTTTTACACCTACCCTAGAAATTGCATGACCCTGACTCAAATGACCTTTCACCTGTGACCTACTGAGACCATGTTTGGCCAGAATCACGATTCGGCGTCGGTATGCCGACTCGCATCAGCCGCGCGTTTGCAGTCTTTTCGTGGTTTCAAGCGTTCAAACATGTGAGTTGATGCTGCTCCCATGCATTAGAGTGGGTGTCAAAGTCACCTGAAGGTCAGGTCAGGTCATTGACCTATGATGACCTCGGTACTTTTTCGAATTATATACATGTTTCTAGGCTAGTTTTTGGAACTGAATTCGAATTTAGCAACCATTTGAATATTCACGAAGTAGTTTTGGTGCCTTCGTAACATGTTACGAAGCTGCTAGAGGCGGCTGACACGTAGGTACTACAAATACCCGGCAGGACCCCTACTGGTTGACCTGACCTGACCTGACCCGACCTGACCTAAATGCATAAAGACATCATCTGTGATCAAAACTAACATGATAACTATTCGTGATCAGCACCCCGAAAAACCCTATAGCAGCCACACTTTACGACGTTCTAACAGGTCCCGATTTTCCCGATTTTTGGGTCATTGACCTGACCTGGAAGGTCAACCAATGACCAAGAACCTTAAAATTGAGTATCATCGGCTTACTCTCGTCACGGGCAACACGTTCGTTTTTTTCCGAGAAGCTCTAGCTCGATCATGGGCCAAACGCGGGGGTCGTACCAACCTCCCCCTTGTGCCGTCGAAGGACGCAAAATGGCTGGAATGGCCTGTGCCGACGAGGATTAACGCGCTCATATGGGACATGTATTGCCTTGGGCCGGGTTTGTTGTGGTGTGGTGATGTGGTGACGTAGATTCTGTCTGCTATCAAGGTCCCGGCATGGTGTTACTTAGCGCGGTGTACAGGCCAGACCGTTGCGCCTAGTGCGCTGAAATTTTCAAGATTTATAGATCAAGGATGGGCAACGTGCCTTTGAGGGTCTCAGCTCGATCGGATCGATAGCGAGCACATGGCGCGTGCTTAAAAAGTGCAAATTCGCGTCATAGACTTTACAGTACATGTATAAATCGGCTTGCAAAATCGTGCAAAAATGGCTAAATTTGCCCGACACTGGTCCGGTCCCCGTGCAGTATCTCGGTAACCGTGGGTCCGATCGGCACGGGGAACACAGTATCGTGTAGAGAATCGAACGGGCTATCGAATGGTGTGCGGTGCAGGGATGGCACGCGCCACGTGCACCCGTGAGGGCACTTATGCTGGAAAATTGACGTTTCGGACAGATTTGGGACTTAATGCTATTTTCGGGTGATTGTTTGACGGAGCGGGTTCTAACAACGCCTGTTGGCAAAAGAAATGCACAGCCTCGCATGGAAAAATTGTGAAAAGCTAATTGATCAAAAACAAGGTGGAACAAATCGCTGGAGAAAATGGTATTTGTTAATGACTTACTTAATTACACGGGTTTTACTGCATAACCTGGTACGTTTGACAAATGAAAATGGCATAGTTGGAAAGAGCATTCAATTTTGTCCAAAATCCAACCATCGCTTTTGCATGACGAGCAGCAGTATTCTTAAAAATATAAATGTTTCAAACCTCTACATAGTAACTCATCGATGGCTTTCATTTTTCAATAACCTTCGTCAGCCTTTGTTATAAACTACACATGACATGTTCTATAGTAGAACGCATGCTCATCAGACACCAGCACCTCGATGCGATGGATATTTTTTCCCAAACCAAAATGCATAGCCGTCAAAAAGCAATCGACCGAAATGGATACATAGCCCACGGACACAAGACCAACCAAACGCCCACCGATCGAAAATACACCTTATTCGCGTTGCGGAGCAAGCGGGTCACCCTAGCGGGCCCCATTCAACCGCGGACCCGGGCCCTATCCACAAGGGGGCGCGGGCCCTATCCATATGGGGGCCCGGGCCACGTTCACCTTGGGCTCCGGGTCCCGTCCACCCGGGGCTCCGGGCCCCGTCTACCAGGGGACCCGGGTCCCATCAATCCGGGGGCCCGGGCCCAGTTCTCCCGGGGGCCACCCGGGGGTCCGGGCCCCGTCCACCCGGGGCCCGGGGCCCGTTCTCCCGGGAGCCCTTGCCCGTTCTCCGGGAGGCCCGGGCCCGTTCTCCCGGGGGCCCGGACCCATCCACGGGGGCCCGGGCCCCATCCAACCGGGATTCCGGGCCCCGTTCTCCCGGGCCCCGGACCCATCCACGGGGGCCGGGCCCTATCCACAAAGGGGGCCCGGGCCCGTTCTCCCAGGGGCCCGGGCCCGTTCTTCCGGGGGCCCGGACCCATCCACGGGGCCCGGGCCCCATCCACCCAGGGGGCCCGGGCCCGTTCTCCCAGGGACCCGAGCCAGTTCTCCCGGGGACCCGGGCCCCATCCAACGGGGGGTCCGGGCCCCGTCCATCCGGGGCGCGTTCTCCCGGGGTCCCGGACCCATCCACGGGGGCCCGGGCCCCATCCACCCAGGGGGCCCGGGCCCGTTCTCCCAGGGGTCCGGGCCCCGTCCACCCGGGGCCCGTTCTCCCGGGGGCCGGACCCATCCACAGGGGCCCGGGCCCCATCCACCCAGGGGGTCCGGGCCCGTTCTCCCAGGGGCCCGAGCCAGTTCTCCCGGGGGCCCGGGCCCCTTCCAACCGGGGGTCCGGGCCCCGTCCACCCGGGGCCCGGGGCCCGTTCTCCCGGGGGTCCGGACCCATCCACGGGGGGCCCGGGCCCCATGCACCCAGGGGGCCCGGGCCCATCCACCCAGGGGGCCCGGGCCAGTTCTCTCGTCCGGTTAGATTAGGACCTCTCTCCTCCCTCTCTCTCTCTCTCTCTTTCTCTCTCTCTCTCTCTCTCTCTCTCTCTCTCTCTCTCTCTCTCTCTCTCTCTCTCTCTCTCTCTCTCTCTCTCTCTCTCTCGAACGGGCCCCTGACAGAAATTTCGGGGGGGGGGTCAGCTGACCCTCTGACCCCCCCTGGCTGCGCCACTGTCGCCATGTCAAGTTCAGTTATACGGTATACCTCTATAAAAACTTTCCCCTCTCGCCATTCTTGTAGCTTTTCTCCCATAACTTCGAAATTTGGTACACTGTATAGGTACATAATGTATGGGGTTATACGTGTCAGCAATTCATGATTCTAACTGAGGATTTACGTCTATGATCTGAAGGCAGGTCAAATACGTGACCTCATCATTAGAAAATAATGAGAAATTAGAAAAAGCACGAATGCCTCCTGCTTTGAAAAAGTTCGTCAGAAACGCAAAATATCTTTGGAGCCATGACAAATCAGCTCATCATTGCCAGGGACAGGGTGCAACTTATGGCGAGTGATGACTCGAAAGGTCATTAGTGGAAATGTCCATCGATGGCCACCAGCATTTTTTTCTACAACTTTTGACGAAGACGCGGTAGAGCGATGACAGCACCTGGAAGGTGTTCACTGTTCAGCTCAACAACACGGATCCATTCATATGCAGCAGGAGGTCCTTTTTCGATCAGGACATAACGTTGACCTGAGGTCGTTTTAACGTTAATTCTGAATGGTCAAATTTTAACTCATGTGACGCGTCTCAAAGAGATCAAGACGGTGGTGACAAAACATATGTACATACCATACAAATTCACGGAATCGAAAGTTATTGCAAAGCAGATGTTTCGGCAGAATCTGTCCAGTTAGCTGTTTGCCTTCTTATGGGCCAAACATAGACCTGAGATGAAATCTAACGCGAAGCTAGCGAAAGAGCGTTAAAAGGGCTATCGAATAGTTTTCTGCTTCACTGTATGTAGGATATTGGGCCGGAAAGGCCTGAGAGGAATATGAACGTATTTAGTATTTAGATAATACTTGTAAACACGTTAGATGCATGTTGATCACTGCCCTGTATTCATCCATCATCTCATAGCAATTTGATAACACGCACGTGCTGACGACATAACGAATCCTTCATGCCCTTCCCCCTTCCTGTGGCCCTACTTCAGAAACGTAGGGTCGCAATGCTTGTAACTTCCGTTTCTGTGTAGCGCTGTCCACTGAGCGTCATCGACAGACGCCGCGTCGGAATACTAGCGCGCGCGCTGCGTCGTGGTGCACCTAAACTTGGCGGTTGGACATCCAAACCTACCCCTTGGACTGGGGCGCGCCGCTGTTCCTGCGTTGAGGAACTTCTGGAGCTCAAAGGCCGACTTGCAGCAGGCGGTGGCTGTGACAGCTCCATGTTGTGTACCTCTCGCGGTGCGTCGCTGACTGATCTCTGCACGGGGCGGCATGGTGAAGGCGACAACATGTCCACTGTGTTTAACTAATGTACTGACTCTGAAATCGGAAGAGCCACGATGTGGAGATTTTTATGAATACAATACATACATACATACATACTGAGAGGTGAGACGATGCTGAGAGGTGGGTCGTCCCAGGGACTCGCTGGCGCGTGGAGTAGCCGCTGTGACCCTCTCTCGGGCGGTAGTGGCCGGCGTGCGAGCTGGGTTCATGGGCTGCACCTTCTTGAGGAACCGTCGATTCCGCAGAGTTATTCTGCCGCTTCCGTCCATCTTGATGCTGTACTGGCGATTACCGAGTGTCTCCACCACGAGTCCGGTTCTATCCCAGCGTGTAGGTTTGGGACCGTGCTGGTTTTGGACGAGCACGACGTCCCCTACGCTGAGTGGTTCCAGACACCTGTCGGTCACCTTTGCGTGCAACCGCGAATGGCCTCGCTCGCGGAGATCCCGCAGCTTTCCCCATTCTGGTCGGGCATGGGACGGCATCGGTAGGCCATCTCTGAGCGGTCGGCCGAAGATGATCTGTGCTGGACTCTCCTGCGATGCCCCGCGGCCGGGCGTGTTACGATACTGGAGCAGCGCTCGGGTAACCTGATCTGTGTTCAAATGCCCTGACCTACTTGTGTTTTCCTGGAGAAGGCGCTTCGCCGTTTAAACAGCTACCTCTGCACGCCCGTTGCTTTGAGGGAAATATGCCGATGACATTCTGTGTTTCACTCCCCAGCGCTTCAGGAACGCTCGGAATTCTTCACTGCCGAATGGCTGCCCCCCATCAGTTTCAATGATCTGCGGAACCCCCCACTGGCCGAAGTATGTCCGGACTTCTGTTGCCAGCGTTTTTGATGTGCCGTCTACCATCCGAGTGATGCTGACCCAGCCTGAGTAGCGGTCCACATAGATGATGTAATGGTGCCCCATCATCTCAAAGTAGTCACGGCACACCATCTCGAACGGGAACTCTGGGATTGGCGACTCGACTGGAGATTCGGCTGGCTGAGACGGGGATATTCTTTGGCATACTCTGCACTGCATCCTTTTCTGCGTGATCGCGGCGTCCATGCCCGGCCAAAAGAAGCGGTTCCTGGCACTGTTCTTCATTCCTTGGTGCGCAGAGTGCAGGCAGTCGAGGACCTCCACCCGAAGAGACTTTGGAATGAAGATTTTCTTGTCGTGGAACGGCACTCCTTCCAGGTGGTGAAGCTCATGTCGCATGGGCCAAAATACCTTCAAGTGGTCTGGGACCGCAGTTCGGGAGTCCGGGAAGCCGCTGTCGATGAGGTTGACGAGCTCGACGCTCGTGCTATCAATGAGACACTCGTCCTTTACAAGGTCCGAAGTTATGGCTCGGAATCCGTTCTGGTCCGCTGTCAGAGGTGACACCTGTGCACTGGGAACCATCGACTTGTGGAGATCGTCTGCATACCTGACATCTCGGTCTGTTGGCTCCGCTCGTATGGCTGCACACACGTCTGTCAGCGTGCTCGTCAGAGCCGTGGATCCCGACGCTGCGGCTGGAGACGGGTATCGTGAAGCAGCATCAGGACCCGTGTTTGTGTTTCCTGCCACGTGTTTGATCCGGAACCGGTACATCAAAGACCTCTCCTTTAGGCTGAATAGCCGTGGGTTTTTGATGTTTTCTAGCGACTGATCCGAGAACATCTTTACGAGCGGCTTGTGGTCGACGGCGACAGTCAGACTTGGGCACCCCAACACGAACATCCGGCACTGTTGAAGCCCATAAACGAGCGCCAGGGCCTCTCCCTCGATCGGGGCGTATCGGGATTCGGCTTCAGTTAAAAAACGACTTCCCGCAAAGATTAGCTTCCAGTGGTCGGGTCCACAATGTGGTGCCTGGTCGATGCTGCACTGACAGTGTTTTTGCTGGAGCAGGAAACCGATGCCCGTCTTACTCCAGTCCGTGGAGAGACAGGTCGGGCGATGCGGCTCAAACGACCGGACACCGTCTTCCACGCATTGGACAACTGCATCCTTGGAGTGCTGGAATAGCTGATCCAGAGTGTCGTCCCAGTAGAACTTGCACCCAGTCTTGGTTTTCAGCAGTTCTCTGAAAGGCGCCATCACTTTGGATTGCGCGAATGCGTATGACACTTGGTTGACAAGGCCGAACCAGCTTCGGATTCCCGTGGTATTGGTCGGGGTCGGGAAGTCACGAATCGCGCTCAGGAGGCGTTCAGTAGGCTTGTAGCCTCCAAGTGTAATCGTGAATCCCGCAAAATCTACGGTATCTGCTACAAAAACAAACTTAGATGGGTTGAATACCACCCCGTTGTCGCCACAGAGGGTGATGTATTGAACTGTGTGCCAAAACGAATCTTCAAGCGACCGGTCCCAAAGGAGGGAGTCGTCTACGCATCTTTTCAGCCGCTCCACATCCGCTGTTAAGTCATCCATGCGGCGAGTGTACGCGTCCCCGGACGCGTGAAATCCTTGGGGAGCACGCTTGTATCGGTACCTTCCGAACTCTGTAATGAAGGTGGTGGCGTCCCGTGCCTGTTCGGCGAGAGGCAGGCTATGGTATCCATTCCAAGCATCCAGCACCGTCTTCTTCGTTCCAGGCGGTAGGTCTGATACCAGGTTGAACGGCGTGGGCGTGTGATGTGTCTCCCGCAGGGTAGCCTCGTTTACGCTTGTGAGGTTGACTGTTCGGCGGGGAGATCCATCCTTCTTTGGGGCCACAACCATTCTTGAGCACCAGCGGGTGGGTGTGCCTGGCGGAACGGGTTCTATGATACCGAGACGGACATCACGGTCGAGATCTGCCTTTACTTGTTTCTTCCAATGATGCGGTATCGGGATAGGTGTGTGTACCGCGGTGGGAGCAGCATCAGGCGTAAAATGTATCTCAACTGGTGGTCCCGACATCTCCTGCAGTGGCTGGTGCTCACAGGTATTGAACGCGCTGCTTGCGTAGCGATTCTTGATCCACTGTTCGATTTTGTCTCTGTTGGCCTCCGTTGCCGGGTATGGCATTTTGTCCGGGGGCGGCGGCACCGCCGATCTCTCCAGACACCCGCATGAGGCTCTTTTCTGTCCGAGTGTTGCTCTGGTTGTGTCTTTTACGTGAGAGGCAGTCTCCGAGGCGGCAGACTCGGAGGATGAAGGAGCGGGGAAACTTTGAGACACCACTCCTAGGTCCTTGAGTGCCCTCTCTGACAGGTAAATGCCCCTCGTGTTACGAGAGACATATACTACCTGTTTGGTGGCTCTGCCGTTGACTTCAATGCGCAGGAGTAGTGAGCCAAGCACGTCTAGATTCGTGCCTGTTACCCCGTGGATGCGGTGAGATGTCTTGAGGAGGTATCTCTCAGGGCAGTGGAGCAGTTTGAGGAGTTCTGGGCCGCTCGAGCATGTCATCGCCCCTGTGTCTGCACACGCTGTGGTGCGCGCTCCGTTTGGCACTCTAGCGTGCTCTCGTGTGGTCAGACGTTTGCCCAGTTTGGCGTGAGAGTCATGCAGGATTGTTACCGTGATTGGTAGGTTTGGATGCGACTTCGGCTGCGCTGGTGTGAACTCGTTGCCGTTCCATTCCATGTGAGGAATTGCGTTACCTGCGCTGGCATCATGCGTCGCAGAGCAACTGTCCGTGGTGGCCGTAGCGGTGCTGCCCGTTTCGGGAGAGCTGCTGATTGTGGCTTGGTCGGCTGATGCGTCTGTATGCACGGATGCGTCTGATGCGAATACATCATCTGCCGACTCACTGCTGATCTGAGTTTGGCGTCCGCTTCGGCTAGCAGAAGAAAAGTGATTGAGCTTGTTGCAGCGACCGCATATTTTTCCACGCGCCGGACAAACCGGGTCCTGGAAACGCGGGTTGTTTGTCTTGTGACGGTCACCACACCACTTGCAGTGCATGACTTTCGGACCTCGGCGACTGTCGCCGTCGGGCGGTTTGGTGATGGAGCGCCGCTGCTGGCGCTGATATTGAGAGACGTGAGCCGCTATGAGATCTGAGCTGACTGCCGGAGCTTGTCTGTCTGTCGCAGAATGTAGTTTTCTTTCGCTGTTCTCGGCCGCCTGCATAGATTGCAGCGCCCGGAACTTCGCATCAAAGCCCGGATAACGGTCCACAGCTGACAGTATCTCATTTTGATGACGCTGGTTATAGAGTCCTACAACAAGCTGAGTCTGCAGAACGTCGTTTTCGTAGCTCAGTGGTCCAGGCTCCTGGCTGTCAGCATGAGGACGGTGGGCATTGACATAGAGCTCGCATAGAGCGGCCTTAGATCGCAGTCTGGCTACGAACTGTGTTATGTCCTCGCCCTCGAATTGCCGCATCTCATGGAACTGTCGACGATGCACCGCCGTATGAAGTGCCTGGACGGCCACAGACTTGATGTGCGTCAACAACTCTTCCTCACTGTTATTCATCAGACTGGGACCGTGCAGCTGAAAGAGTCGTTTTTCCAGCTCGGAGCTGCAGGCCGAGAGCAGTTCCTGTGTCATGCAGTTGTCTGCTAGACCAGCTGCGTTCTTATAGCGGTCCCACTGAAACTTGAACAGGCGCCAATCTTCATCGGTGGCGTCCAGTCCTATCTGAGGACGTGGTATGCTAGATTTCGCTGGACCTGGACCTTGTCCCCGAGTCAGTAGCGCTTGGAACTGCGCGTCAGTTAAAGTGATCAAGGTGGGAGCGTTAGCCATGATTATTCAAGTTTCAACTTTACCTGTTAACCTACCGACCGCGCCATGTAGGATATTGGGCCGGAAAGGCCTGAGAGGAATATGAACGTATTTAGTATTTAGATAATACTTGTAAACACGTTAGATGCATGTTGATCACTGCCCTGTATTCATCCATCATCTCATAGCAATTTGATAACACGCACGTGCTGACGACATAACGAATCCTTCACTGTAGCCCTTCTATTGGTGGTTTCCCAGTCGCTAACGTATAACGTATACTAAACTAACGCTGAGGCATGCTTTCGACCCCTGATCGATCTACAGGTTTGCGGAAAAAAAGAGCATGCTGCCCGTGACGAGAGAAAGCCGATGATACCCATTTACAAGTTTTCGGGTCATCTCAGGACTCAGGTCATCGCCAATAAGTAGAGAAAATCGGGACCTGCTAGAACTTAACGAATGTAAGTTGTGATGGTTTTTCGAGGTTCTGATTACGAATGTTATCTTAGTTTTGAACGAAGATGATGACTCCATGCATTTGGGGTAGATCAGGTCAGGTCAGATCGACCAGTACCTAATAGTGGATGACCACCACCGATTGCTTCCTAGCATGTTATATGAATAAGCAACACAACTACTTCTTAAATGTTCAGATGGGCGCTAAGTTCAAAATCAGCTCCAAAAACTACCCTATCAATTAAAAGCACGTTATGAAAAAGTGAACTAAGGTCATCTTTATTTGAATCAGGGATATCGATTTATTTTAAGTAGGTGATTAACTCGAGCGCACCGGAAGTTTTGTTGCAATCGGCTCCTTTTTGCGCGACTTCTTTGCGAAAGCCCGAGACGGTTCCATCTGACTCCCTTTCCCCTACATGTGCACTGTACAGCTAGTTGTGACGGTAGCCATGGGGCTGAGGCTAGTTTGTAGTTTTGTAGTTAGGTACTGATCCGACGAAGCGACTGCGACCATTTTTTTAAAACGATCAGACGAACGCTCGGGGCAGTTTTGGCGCGTCCAATCCTTTGAGGGATAAAAAGGTACTAGGATGGGGGCTACTTAAAAACATTGTTGTGCTGGTGTTCCCCGCCCACAGCTAATTGACCTTTAGGTAATTGGCTAATTGGCTTTAGGGAAGCTCTTGAAGCGATTTTGAATCTGATGTATTTGTTGGTGTTGCTGACGCCTGCTTCACTGACATAAAAGCTAAAAAAGCATACTCAGCATCGCAAAAAGTGGGGGGTCGACACCCCCAGTTTTCAAGAGTGGGGGGTCACGACCCCCCGACCCCCCCCCCCGTCGGCGGGTCGGGGGGTCGTGCCAGCTTGCCCTGGACTGCCAGCTTTCTTGGACCATATGGAGTTAATGAGCCGGATAAGGAGAAGCGGATTTTTAGAACTTATCCATACCTTCAAAACTCATGGAAACGTCTTAAATTCTTCAAACTTTGAGTACCCCAGTGCGAAATTCGCCCCGACGGGTTGTCGGTCGTACCCCAACCACATTTCACACCACTATGAACAATAAATGCACACACTAAAATCGCTATTACCGATAGGCTCATCCAATCAAGTTTCGATAACCCGTTCATCATCATCTCCTGCGGTTTCGAACACGCCTGTTAGGCGGCTTCTGATGCTCGTCGAGGTCGGAATTTCCAAATACGCGTGGTGCGTCAGGCCGCGCGTTCTGACTTCGGCCAAGAAAAACGCGTCAGCTGATCATTGTCACTTCTGCCACTTGCATGTGGTGAAATGGGGTCATAACTTAAGAGACGGCTGTTTCATATCAATTATTTTATATACCTAAAATCATATTTCAAACCATAAATTAATGTTCGACAGCCAAATTAAAGAAACCAGTAAAACGCCTTTTGGGCGACTAACGGAGCGAGCGAGAGGATGGGCCTTGCACGTGCGAAATTGCGAGAGGGTACCTCCAACTAACTTGTGCACTGCACCCTACTAACCGGTCTTTAGCGATGTGCCAAATTTCAGCGCAATCGGCCTAGCCGTTCTCGAGATCTGGAAGCGGCACACTGCACGTGCGCACGTGCAAGCGGGGTCCAAACTGACTTTTGCACGGCACCCTACTAACTGGTCCCCAACCGTGTACCAAATTTGAGCGCAATCGGCCCAGCCGTTCTCGAGATCTGGGAGCGCCCCCTGCACGTGCGCACGTGCTGTAGCACCCCAACCTTAACACATGCAGGTGAATTATCTGATGGAGACCTAACTGTGTACCGAGTTTCAATTCAATCGGCCCAAACGTTGTGCCGTTATTGAGGTTGTAATTTTGGGGGTTCTTAAAAAATGTCCAACTTTACCACGCGCCACGTGCGGTGGTTGGCAAGAACGCATGGTGGCCATCACACCACAGAACTTTTACGTCCAAGTGACATTCAGTAAAGAAGACCGCTTGTCAATCGGATGTCCCGTTCCTAAGATATTAGCTTTTGAAGAGCGTCCCCACGGCCGGCCGACCGGCCGGCCGCTCATACTCAGGATTTTCCCTTAATTCAGTATGAGACTCCGCTCGCTTCGCTCGCTCCGTAACAATACCAATACAGGCTTAGAGTTTAAGTCCGACATTGTGTTATCTACGATTAGACAGCTGATAACTCATTCCCGTACGTCGTAACTCTATAATGACCTTGGCTTGTGCGCCGCATTCGCGATTGTTGCCGACGCCTGTTTGCAGGTCAGCCCACTACAGTTGTTATGCATATCGAAAAACCGATAAACTTTTAGACAAAAAAGGCACTATTCCATGCCCATTTTTGATTTTTTTTTTGCGATATTAGGCAAAAACAGAAGCTTCTTATCCTAAAAAAATAAAATGGGAAATCATTGGAAGGTGGCACACTACCTTTAACTAGAAGACAACTTCGGTTACCGATGGATTGTCGACTTAAAGACTGGATGTTCGTTGGCAGTCAGCCTCCTTGCCAGTTCCCTTTTGGATTTGCCCGTCTTAATCTCCACACTTCGCAATGACGATCTGCGCCACCCGACTAGCGGAAGTCTTCCTGTCGCGACCTAGCTTGTTCTAAGGCGTCTATCCGCTTCTGTCACGTGATAACCAGCGCCAAATCGTGCGGTAACTCATGCCCAGTGCCTCGGCGACCTGGCTGTGGGCCGTGCCGCCGGCAACTATGCCGATTGCCCCGTTGAAGGACTATTTGCTGTGGAGTTTTGCTATACCGGACACCTGGTCCGCTCGCCATGGCTACTGCCCCAAAAATAGCCTCCGTTAACCACTTGACCAGTCAGGGCCACAAAAATTCGAGGGTCACGTGACTAGAATGCAGCCAATATGGTCTCTAGGAGCAAGTAACGCCGAAATTATACTAAATTACGCCGTATAAGGGAAAATAAAGATTGTGGGAGGATGTGACATTGATTTTGGGTCACCATGTATTATATCTTTAGCAGTGAAAACATTACCGATCATGAGTGGCGGGCCTTAGGGTGAGGGGCGGGGAAGGGGGGGGGGGGGGGGGGGTTCGGGGCCGGGACAGGGGGTTGCGGGGAGAAAGGGGAGTTGGGGAGGGGGACGGAGCTTGACGAGGTATGGTATGACGCTTAGATTTGAGATAGGTTGGTTACAGAATTCCACAAAATACTGAAATATTATTATCGATCATGTCTAAGTACTAGTGTCGGAGGTGGGCGGCAAGCACCCAGTACTTACTGTTAAAACTACCTGCCAAGAGCGTACCTTAATATATAGCTTCGGTAACTGGGATATAAAAACGCATATGTATCTGCTGTGCGGGCGAAGAAGAAGCCAGTACTTTTTCAAATACAAGGATGGCATTGGAGAGGAGGGAAAGGATGGGAGTAGTTGGGAGGGAAGGGGAGAAGAGGGGTGGAGGGAGCGAAGAAGTGTGCTAAAGGAGACTAGGAGGGGAGGGTGAGAGACATATGGGTAGGGATAAATGAGTTTATCATTGAGTCAGTGAGCGACAGTCAGAGAGTGGAAGTGAGGGAAGGGGAGGGAAGAGAGATGGAAGCAGGCAGGGAGGGTTAGGGAGAAACGGGACGGGTAGGGGCGGAGCGGGGCGGAGCGGGGCGGGGAAGCATCCATTAGCTACTTACTTTTTATGCTACCTACCGAGAGCGAATCATCTGCGAATCATCGAGATCGAATCTTATCTGCGACGCAGATATGCATCTACGGCGCGGGCAGAGAAGTCGTTACTTTTCAAGTACCAAGAGGGGATATGAGGGGAGGGGAAGGGGGGAGGGGGAGGGGATAAGTGGAGGGAGGGGATTAGAAGGGAGGGGAGGGAAAGGGAGAGAGCGAGCGAGCGATGAAATGTGATAAAGGAGACGGGGAGGGGAGTGAGAGAGACAGATGGGGAGGGGTAAGTGAGCATATGATTGGTTTAGTGAGCGACAGTCAGAGAGTGGAAGTGAGGGAGGGAGGAAAAAAGGATGGAGGCAGGGAGGATCTCTCGACAAAACTGTTGGGTCACATCTATGATCTGAATGGATCTCTCGACAAAATTGAGGGTTTTGATCTATGTTCCGAGTGGATACCAGATCTAGATCCATTGGATCGGATCTCATATCCATTTTCCCGAATCCATGCACATATCTGACGGAGACAGAGGCAGAGCAGGCATTACAGGGTGTCCCAAAAATAATGTCAAACCTTTCCAACGTCAAATGCATGAAAATAATAAACATGAGAGTTGCACATTTCTTACATTTGTATCCCACCTTCTCCCTGATACGGGTGAGCATACGGTCCGGGACATCAGACATCAACATGTCCAGCTTCTGTAGACTGATCTTGGACCAGACAGATCCAACGTTCCTGGTCAGCGTGATTTCAGGTTATCGTTGTGCCATTTTGTTTACCTCTTACCGGACGTTCGCCCTAAGATTTTCTATCGGCGATAGGTCGTGGCAACTCCCCGGCAACTTGTCCTTCTCCCAGAATGCTGGGAAGTTCGATCTGCAGTCTGCACCAGTCCTAGGTCGTTTTAGCTCGATGAGCCGGGGCGCCGAGCTGTGGAAAGATGACCCCGGACATGTTCAGAAGAAGTTTTCGGCTGGAGACGTGGCTTGGTGGGCTTCAACTAGACTACAACTTCGGTTACCGATGGATTGTCGACTTAAAGACTGGATTCGTTGGCAGTCAGCCTCCTTGCCAGTTTCCTTTTGGATTTGCCCGTCTTAAGCTCCACACTTCGCTATAATGATCTGCGCTACCCGACTGGGCCACTGGCGGAAGTCTTCCTGTCGCGACCTAGCTTGTTCTCAGGCGTCTATCCGCTTCTGTCACGTGACAACCAGCGCCAAATCGTGCGGTAACTCACGCCCAGTGCCTCGGCGACCTGGCTGTGGGCCATGCCGCCGGCAACTATGCCGACTGCTCCGTTGAAAGACGATTTGCTGTGCAGTTTTGCCATCGCGAACACCTGGTCCGCTCGCACTGGCTACTGCCCCGAAAATAGCCTCCGTTATGCACTTGACCAGTCAGGGCCACAAAAATTCGAAGGTCACGTGACTAGAATGCAGCCAATATGGTCTCTAGGAGCAAGTAACACCGAAATTATATTGAAATTACGCCGTATTAGGAAAAATAAAGGTTGTGGGAGGATGTGACGTTTATTTTGGGTCATCTTGTATTATATCTTTAGCACTGAAAAACTTACCGATCACGAGTGCCGGGCGTAGGAGAATGGGGCGGGGGAGGCGAGAGGGGGGGGGGGTTCGGGGCCGGGATATGGGGTTGCGGGGAGAAAGGGGAGTTGGAGAGGGGGACGGAGCTTGACGAGGTATGGTATGACGCTTAGATTTGAGATAGGTTGGTTACATAATTCCACAAAATACTGAAATATTATCGATCATGTCTAAGCACTAGTGTCAGAGGTGGGCGGGAAGCACCCAGTACTTACTGCTTAAACTACCTGCCGAGAGCGTACCTTAATATATAGCTTCGGTAACTGGGATATAAAAACGTATATGTATCTGCGGTGCGGGCGAAGAAAAAGCCAGTACTTTTTCAAATACAAAGATGGGATTGGAGAGGAGGGAAAGGATGGGAGCAGTTGGGAGGGAAGGGGAGTGGAGAGGTGGAGGGAGCGAAGAAGTGTGCTAAAGGAGACTGCGAGGGGAGGGTGAGAGACATATCCTTTGCCCCAGTGGGTCGAGGGGGGCATATGTTACCACCCTGTCGCGTTTTTTCGCGTGTGAAGCGCCGCGCCGCTTGGGGTAGCTTTTTGTACATCAATTTTGGACAATGTGTGAAATTTTTGACCCCAGGTCATGTCAGGTCAGGTCACCAGGTCAAGTTAACTGACCAAGCATAAGAAAGTTTGCGATCATGTCCAGCCTGCAGTGTTTGTCAGAAAGGTTTCAAACTTGGTGGATTGCATGATGTTATGGGCGCCTACAATTTGTATATCTCGGATTTTTTTTTATATCCGTGACCTAAGGTCAGGTCAGTGGCGTGACCTTACCATTATAAGTCAATGGAGAAAAATGAAAATGTCTCTAGATCCGTGTGTACGCATAGGAACAGTCCAAATATTTCAGAATCACAATGATTTAGACCACCCGTGACGACCAAGGTGTCGTTTTTGCTGATAGCCTCTTGAAAGGTCATCCGAGGTCATTTGAGGCTACAAACAGATTGTTGCCAATAACTCGCGATTGGAAAAAGATAGAACGCTGGGGATGATCTCATTCTGTTTGTCTTGCCGAGACCCATCGACTGATATGCAACATGACTTTTTCCGGTCAGGTCATGACCTTGACCTGAGGTCAAATTTTCAAGTTGACCTTGCAAGTCTAAATTATAGTTAATTCGATGCGTCTCGGCGAGAGGAACACGATTCTGGCAATAGAAATGTCGTGGCTTTTTTAGTCAAAAGTTATTGTCGAAAAGCACTTTTCGTAAAAACAGCTATTTTTGGAGTTTTGGCCTTATCGAAAGAAGAGTTCAAGAGCTATCGGTTGTTTTTCCATGCGTTTTTCTAGCTATCATAGTTCCTGAGATAAATGCATGTTTTCGGAAAAATATAATGACATTTGGCAAATTTTGACCTTTGATTACCTCCAGTGACCCCAATATTGCTCTAAGATGAAAAATGACTGAAATACTTTCAAACGTACGCATTGAGAGCTATCGATTGCTTTTTACCGCGTCTTTCTAGCCCTCTTAGTTTTTGAGTTAGAGGTGGGTGGTAACATATGCCCCCCCTCCCCCCCCCCACTAGGGCGAAGTTGGCTGAGACCGCCACTGAGGCGCGGGATATGGGTAGGGATAAATGAGTTTATCATTGAGTCAGTGAGCGACAGTCAGAGAGTGGAGGTGAGTGAGGGGGAGGGAAGAGAGATGGAAGCAGGCAGGGAGGGTAAGGGAGAAACGGGAAGGGTAGGGGCCAGACATGTGCATTAGAGTTGTTCAAAAAAACCGAATTTTGGAAAAGTATATGGGCTCATGGCTCATGTGGTGCGGTATTCTTTTCTGAGTTCAATGATACCCTTTTTTCCGAAAAGTATTACTGCTAGGCGCTGCTCAAACGGCTTAAAGAGGACCATGTTACGCCCGCCGACCGGCCGGTGTCAATAAGGGCGAGAATTCGACGCCGCACGGCGGCGGCAGCGCCTTATCGGCACCGCGCGCCACGACATCTGCCGGGCGGCCGGCTGGGCGGTGGGAAGTTATAAGTGCGTGGTCTTATTGCACACGATCGGGGTGAGCTATCCCATGTTTTCGGGGCGGAAAGTTTCAGTGCAGCATCGGTGCGTCTGCCACGGTGGTCTGTGTCGATGGTATAGAAAATAACTCCAGCAGACCTCAGAAAATACTGAATGATTCCGGGTAGTTGCCTCGAAACAATCCGTTTCAAGAATACAGCTGCCTTCTTAACGTACTGTATCACTTGTTAATTCTTCAAAAAGCAAGCTCTGAGCAATAACAGACTTCTTTGCATTGCTGTTGACAATTTAAGTTGCTTTTGGACGGTGGCTCGCAGCCCCAATATGCTGCCGCGTAACTCTATTCCAACGACGAAACGGCAACTTAGCGAGAATCGAAAATTTAACGAAGTAGGTACAACAGGAGCTGGCAAGGCTCCTGCATTGGTCTATCCGTCATGAGTGACACACCGGGGTAATGTGTCACGTCAGGGCAGAGCTGTGTTCTATGCCGGGTCTGGATTCGGGTCTTGATCGGCATCGGTGGGCACGGCCGCCCGCTGGCCGGACTGCCGGCGTCGCTTATGCTCGAAGGATTGGATAAACGGCGCTTGATTTATGAGTAGGTACTCCGGCTAATGTCTCTACTCATGTCTCACTTCGTCACACTGTCAGGGTGGCCACCCTGTCACTCCCAGACATGTTATGTTTTCTTTCGACCCGCTAACAAACCTGGCGTCGATTCTGTTGCCCCAGCATCTGACATCAACGTATCTGAATAATGACATTGGTGACGCCTATGCTCGTCAAAGCCACCCCCAAACTTGGGCCGATGACTGTCGGGTATCCTCCATATTCTGTCCTTGTGCATACTGCATTGCCAGCCCCTGCTGTACGTATGTCGTGAATTTTCAATTCTCGCGAAGTTGCCGTTTCGCCGTTGGAATAAAGTTGCGCGGCAGCATATTGGGGGTGCGAGCCACCGTCAAAAACTAACGTAAATTGTCAACAGCAATGTAAAGAGGTGTGTTATTGCTCAGAGTTTGCTTTTTGAAGAATTAACAAGTGATACGGTACGTTAAGAAGGCAGCTGTATTCTTAAAACGGATTGCTTCGAGGCAACTACCCGAATCATTCAGTCTTTTCTGAGCTCTGCTTGAATTATTTTCTATACCATCGACACAGACCACCGTGGCAGACGCACCGATGCTGCACTGAAACTTTCCGCCCCGAAAACATGGGATAGCTCACCCCGATCGTGTGCAATAAGATCACGCACTTATAACTTCCCACCGCCCAGCCGGCCGCCCGGCAGATGTCGTGGCGCGCGGTGCCGATAAGGCGCTGCCGCCAGCGCGCGGCGTCGAGTTCTCGCCCTTATTGACACAGGCCGGTCGGCGGGCGTAACATGGTCCTCTTTAAGCCGTTTGAGGAGCCCCTAACAGTTAATACTTTTCAGAAAAAAGGGCATCATTGGTCTCAGAAAAGAATACCGCACCACATGAGCCATGAGCCCATATACTTTTCCAAATTCGGTTTTTTTGAACAACCCTAATGTGCATGGATCCGAGAGCTGGATCTATGATCTCAGTGGATCTCTCAACAAAATAGAGGGGTTGGATCTATGCTCCGAGTGGATCTCTCGACAAAATTCAGGGGTTGGATCTATGATCCGAATGGATCTCTCGACAAAATTTAGGAGTCGGATCTATGATCTCTGTGGATCCAGCGGGCAAAAATTTGTGGAGGACCTATGATCTGTATGGATCTCACGACAACATGTAGCCAATGAAACCCTTATCCTACATAATTGTACACCTAACAGTGCAATACAATTGAGAATTGTCACTTGTGGACATGGTTAAGACCAGTTGTAATCATTAGGTATCATCATGAAATTTGAATTTAAATCAACAACATTTGTACTACATTTAAAATAAACTAAGAACATGCACATTGCTACTTTCTTTGACCAATTGTTACTTTTTCATGACAGCAATCTTAACAACAAGCTACAGCCACTTTAATTTAATGAACAAACAGTACAGATGCAGTGGCAGCGGGGCACTGCAGATTTTCATTTTGGTCCCATTTTTTCCATGCAACGCCAGTAGGGCTAATGTTAAAATGCCAAAATCTATGGGGGGCACTGTACCCTGGTGCCGCCCCCCCCCCCTGTTCCGCCGCCTATGGACAGATGTTAGGAAATCAAACCTGGAAGCCAAATAGGTCAGTTTTGCTAAAAATAATCCAGCAATCCACTTCTGCCAGGTATGAAATCCCAATCCAGAATGTTCGTATGAGCTATTAGTATGTGCAACACAATTTCGATTTAGTAAGAATAGCAACCAACCTCTAATACTTTCCTAATAAAAATACAAGTTCAAAATGGCATCAACTTCTTCAGATTACCTACTTCTGGCATCGTGCCACGTGTGGTGCCATGCTGTGCTTTCGTTATGAGAGAACCTCCCAAAAAAAGACAAACGAAATTCACAGCTCACGTTTTGGTAATATGTTTTATTACGTCATTATCGTTTGACCAATGAAAAATCTCAATTTGACTAAATCCGTAATGATTCCAAAAGATTCCCCGTAATAGGCCATTCAAACTAATGACGTAAGATATTGTGATTCTTTTGAAAAGTGAATAAAATAAGATGCAAGGCGCACACCCGGCTCAGGGCCATGTAATACCGTTTCAGCTTACGTTTAAGTCATTAAATTCAACGCTACAAAGATGATATTCACAAACAATCGTATCGTAAAATCATGTGAGGCAGAAAAACTGAACATCCTTTTGAAAAAACTCCAGACTTTTGCATTTCCAGTTTGATTTTTTATTTATTTTCATTATACTCGAAGGTAGAACGCTAAGCTCATTTGTTATTTGAAATGACGTCACGAGTTCTATTTAGATACTGAATCATTTTACGGTAAATATCCAAGGCCATTACAATTGATATTTCGCTTCCCATCGCTTCCGCAGGCTGTTGAATATTTTTATACTTTTTTTATATCTCAGTTTATTTTATCAAATATTTCTTTCAATAGTTTGAAATACCTTTACCTAACCAAGCCACATGTGTCAGTATCATCTTTTATTGTTTATCAATCAATTGTGTTAGCCGTAAACTGGAAAGCCTCATGGTTGTCTAATGCAAGATTGTCTTATCAATATCATTATGTAGATTCTAACATGAATTGTGATGTGGTAGGTGCCTAGTAATGTATCGTTCATTAGTCATTACGTTGACTTACCTCTATGTTAATTGTTAATGCAAACTTTTCTCTTGGTATGTGAACAATCTTCATGTCACTCAATTCTCTCAAGTTGTGACCGTCATGAGCCTCCTTTATTTTGTATTCTGTATAATGTAACTGGATGCCTTTGCTCATATGGCCTTTGTATAAGATTGTTTGTTTCTAGCCATACTTTGGTATTCATAACTTTTTATGAAAAAAAGTTGTTAACATTTTTGAGCACCTATGAGCTATGATCCCAATGGATCTCACGACGAAATTGGGGAGCCAGATCTATGATCCGAGTGGATCTAGCGACAAAATTGAAGGGTCAGATCTATGATCCCAGTAGATCTCTCGACAAAATTGAGGGGTTGGATCTATGATCTGAATGGATCTCGGATCGGGATCCATGGGATTGGATCTCAGATCAATTTTTCCGGATCCAAGCACATGTCTGGTAGGGCGGATCGGGGCGGAGCGGGGCGGGGAAGCATCCATTATCTACTTACTTTTTAAACTACCTACAGAGAGCGAATCAGATACGTATCTGAGACGCAGATATGCATCTACGGCGCGGGCAGAGAAGTCCGTACTTTTCAAGAACCAAGAGGGATGTGAGGGAGGAGAAGTGAGGAGCGAGAGGGGATGAGGGAGGGAGGGATAGGAAGGGTGGGTAGAGGAGGGAAGAGGGGTGAAGCAGGGAGGGAGGGTTATGGAAAAACAGGAAGGGTAGGTGCAGAGCGGGGCGGAGCGTGGCGGGGAAGCATCCATTATCTACTTGCTTTTTATACTACCTACCGCGAGCGAATCAGATACTATCTGCGACGCAGATATGCATCTACGGCGCGGGACCAGAAGTCCGTACTTTTCAAGTACCAAGAGGGGATATGAGGGGAGGATAAGGGGGAGAGGGAGGGGATAAGTGGAGGAAGGGGATTAGAAGGGAGGGGAAAGGGAGGGAGGGAGCGAGCGATGAAATGAGATAAAGGAGACGGGGAGGGAGGGAGAGAGACAGATGGGGAGGTTTAAAGCATTATGATTGGGTCAGTGGGAGGAGGGAGACAGATGGGGAGGGGTAAGGGCCCTAAGGGATTGGGTCAGTGAGCGAATGTCAGAGAGTGAAAGTGAGGGAGGGAGGGAAAAAGGATGGAGGCAGGGATCTCTCGACAAAACTGCTGGGTCACATCTAGATCCATGGGATCGGATCTCAGATCCATTTTTCCGAATCTATGCACATATCTGACGGAGACAGAGGCAGAGCAAGCATTACAGGGTGTCCGAAAATAATGTCACACCTTTCCAGCGTCAAATGCATGAAAATATAAACATGAGAGTTGCACTTTCCTTACATTTGTATCCCACTTTCTCCCTGATACGGGTGGGCGTTCCACGACAAATCGACAAATAAAAAATTAAATCTGCACCCTCTATTTTATTCTTCGTTGAAAACTGGTGTAAGGGTTGTGATGGGTGGGGAAGCCAGCTGTGGCAAGGATTTTTTTCTTCGAACAACGGTTTCCGAGATAAAACCTCGGGCAATTCCTGGAGTTCGCGCTGGCAGCCCTATGTTTGGCGGCCTATAACTCAGGAACTATTGGTTTTTTACGATAAAAACTTTATAGGTTCAACACACAACACTCAACCAACAACATTTTGGCTATCTCGGATTTTCAATTTTTGAAAATTTTGATCACGTGACCTTTTGTCCTATTTTTCGAAGAGTGACCTTGATATTTCCCCACTGAAAGTTGCAATTTTGTCTGATGACGATTAAAGCCTTATCAAGTGTCATTCATATGCGACAATAAAAAAGTGGTTATCGCCCTGCGTTGACCTCAGGTCAGGTCATTTTTATGACCTGTCCATTATTACGAGCGGGAGCGACAGCGAGATCTCGAGAATAAAGCAAGATAGCGACAAGCGGTAAACGGTAAAGGGTACACACGGATAAGGTCTATAATTTTACTGAGGTCATTTTCAGGTCAGGTCAAAGATGACGTCACAGGAGCTAAAAGGAAGTCAAAATAGCGGCACTATACATATATTGAAGTTTTTCTCGAATAACTTTCAAGGTATCCCAGCTAGGAACAAACTAATAGCACCATCGTGATCCTCTCGTCGATCCGCATCGAAACATATGTATTTTGACCTCGAAAGGTCGAAAGGTCAAAAGTTGACCTAGGTCACGTGATCTAAGGGGAACTTTTGACCTTTCGACCTTTCGTGGTCAACATACATATGTTTCGATGCGGATCGACGAGAGGATCACGATGGTGCTATTAGTTTGTTCCTAGCTGGGATACCTTGAAAGTTATTTGAGAAAACTTCATATATATGTATAGTGCCGCTATTTTGACTTCCTTTTAGCTCCTGTGACGTCATCTTTGACCTGACCTGAAATGACCTCAGTAAAAATTATAAACCTTATCCGTGTGTACCCTTTACCGTTTACCGCTTGTCGCTTCTTGCTTTATTCTCGAGATCGCTGTCGCTCCCGCTCGTAATAATGGACAGGTCATAAAAATGACCTGACCTGAGGTCAACGCAGGGCGATAACCACTTTTTTATTATCGCATATGAATGACACTTGATTTGGCTTTAATCGTCATCAGACAAAATTGCAACTTTCAGTGGGGAAAATATCAAGGTCACTCTTCGAAAAATAGGACAAAAGGTCACGTGATCAAAATTTTCAAAATTGAAATCCGAGATAGCCAAAATGTTTGTTGGTTGATTGTGAGTTGAACCATATCAAGTTTTTATCGTAAAAAACCAATAGATTCTGAGTTATAGGCCGCCAAACATAGGGCTGCAGCGCGAACTCCAGGAATTGCCCGAGGCTATATCTCGGAAACCGTTGTTCGAAGAAAAAATCCTTGCCACAGCTGGCTTCCCCGCCCATCACAACCCATTAGACCAATTTTAAGCAAAAATAAAATATGAGGGTGCAGGGCACTTGTCGATTTGTCGTGGAACGCCCCGGGTAAGCATATGGTCCGGGAAATCGAACATCAACATGTCCAGCTTCTGTAGACTGATCTTGGACCAGACAGATCACACGCTCCTGGTCAGCGTGCTTTCAGGTTTTCATTGTGCCATTTTGTGTACCTCTTACCGGACGTTCGCCCTAAGATTTTCTATTTGCGATAGGTCGTGGCAACTCCCCGGCAATTTGTCCTTCTCTCAGAATGCCGGAAAGTTCGATCTGCACCAGTCCTAGGTCTTTTAGCTCGATGAGCCGAGGCGCCGAGCTGTTGAAAGATGACCCTTGACATGTTCAAAGAAGTTTTCAGCTGGAGACGTGGCTTGGTGGCTTCAACTAGAAGACAACTTCGGTTACCGATGGATTGTCGACTTAAAGACTGGATGTTCGTTGGCAGTCAGCCTCCTTGCCAGTTCCCTTTTGGATTTGCCCGTCTTAAGCTCCACACTTCGCAATGACGATCTGCGCCACCCGACTAGCGGAAGTCTTCATACCGCGACCTAGCTTGTTCTGAACGTCTATCCGCTTCTGTAGCGTGACAACCAGCGCCAAATCGTGCGCGAAGTCATGCCCAGTGCCGGCGGCGACCTGGCTGTGGGTCATGCCACCGGCAACTATGCCGACTGCCCCGTTGCGGGACGATTTGCTGTGCAGTTTTGCCATCCCGGACACATGGTCCGCTGGCGCTGGGTACTGCCCCGAAAATAACCTCTGTACACCCACTTGACCCACCCACTGAACACTTGACCGTCAGGGTCACAAAAATTCGAAGGTCACGTGACTAGAATTTAGCCAATATGGTCTCAAGGAGCAAGTAACGCCGAAATTATATTGATATTACTTCGTAGATTGCAAAACGAGGGTTGTAGGAGGGTGTGATAGATTTTGGGTCACCCTGTGTGGCAGATGATTTGGGTCATCTTTAGCATTGAAAACATTACCGATCATAAGTGGCGGGGCGGAGAAGAAGGGTGTGTGGGGGGGGGGGGGTCGGGGCAGGGATAGGGGTTTGCGGGTAGAAAGGGGAGACTGAGAGGGAGCGGAGCTTGACGAGGTAAGGCACTCAGATTTGAGAAAGGTTGGTTAGATAATTCCACAAAATATTGAAAAATTATCGATCATGTCCGAGTATTAGTGTCGGACGTGGGCGGAAGCACCCAGTACTTACTGTTTAAGCTACCTACCGAGAGCGAGCCTTAATATACAGCTTCAGTAACTGGGACTTAAAAAGTAATGTATCTGCGGCGCGGGCTAAGAAGAAGCCAGTACTTTTTCAAATACCAATATGAGATTGGAGGGGAGGGAAAGGAAGGGAGTATGTGGCAGGGGAGGGAGGAAGAGAGCGAAGAAGTGCGATAAAGGAGACCGGGAGGGGAAGGAGAGACAGATGGGCAGAGGCAAGCGAGTATATGATTGGGTTAGTGAGCGAGAGTCAGAAGGTGGAAGTGACGGAAGGGGAGGGAAGATGGATGAAATCAGGGAGGGAGGGTTAGGGAGATAGGGGAAGGGTAGGTTCGGAGCGGGGTGGAGCGGGGTGGGAAGCATCTATTATTACTTACTTTTTAAACTACCTACCGAGAGCGTATCAGCTACGTATCTGCGAGGCAGATATGCATCTACAGCGCGGGCAGAGAAGACTGCACTTTTTCAAGTAACCAAGAGGGGATGTGAGGGGAGGGGAAGGGAGGAGAGGAGGGATGAGGGGAGGGGATAGGAAGGGAGGGAGAGTGGAGTGGAGGGGAGGGGAGTGGAGGGGAGGGGGGGAGGGGAGGACGGAGGAGGAGAGGGAGGGGGGGGAGGAGACGGGAGGAGAGGAGAGGGGAAGGGAAGGAAGGGCGAGCGATTACAGGGTGTCCCGAAATTGATGCGCGGTTGGTGCGGCCTGTTATGTTGTCCCTCCTGAGTCCTTAACCCGCGCGGGGCTGGGGTCTCCAGCCGAACGCGCGGGCTGGGGGGGGGGTAAATTTTACCCCCCCTGTTATCTCCCGAACTAATGGTCCGATTTGGAAAATTCAAACGCCAATCGAAAGCTCTCATCACGAACTACTTAAACATGTACTTAATTTAAAGTTTGAGGTCAAGGTCAAGGTCAGGTCAAGGGTACAAATTGCAAGTTTCTACAGTATCGACCTTGCACCGTAGTTGCCGAAGAATGGAGTCATGGACTGAGACTGATCGCCCAAAACGTGTTCTTAGGCTACCAAGACAATATTCGTTGCATACAATATCATTCAGAGGTCAAGGTCAAGGTCAGGTCAGGTCAGGTCAGGTCACCAAAAAACAAATATAGAAAAGGGCATGTGCGACACATGTTTTATGGGTCATTTTACTCATAGAATTCAATAGGCACACTCAATAAGTGATATGGACCACCTCTGGATGAATTTCAGGTCGAGGTCAGGTCAAGGTCAGGTCAAGTGAGGTCAAATTTTGAAGTTGGTTGTTAAGGCCTAAAAAGGTGTCTATCTGATGCAGTTTTTCACGGCGAATCGAATGGTGCTATTTTTGTTTCCGTACAAGGTCTAGAACTTCCAAAAAAGTCATTTTTCAAAAATTTTGTGTGTCGTGACGTCATAAAATTTTGAATAACTCCCACATTTTTGAACCGATTCTTCTAAAATTTTGTATGTAGGTGCACATAGACCACTTCTCTGACATATATTCCGGTTTTTTCGCTAGACTCAAAATTTTGGATTTTATAATGATTTTCCCAAAAAATCAGTTTTTTGAAACAATTTAGGCCAAAATCCAAATTTTCAAAAAACCGAGATAGCCATTTGATAGACAAAGTAAAATGACGTATAACCTTTTTTGTTACGTCTTGATTCCTTTAAAAATGAAGATGTTAGCGGCGTTTGAACTTTTGCCGTTTTTGAGGCGAACATGGCGAACATGACGTCACTAAAACGTCAATTTCTCAAAAAATTTCCGACGGATTTCGCTCAAATTTTCAGGGAAGGTGTCAAATTGATGTAAGAAAAGGTACTGAAAGTTTGGCGGCGCTGCGCGCCGCCGTTTTTGAGATATCGCAAAAATTCGCGAGGGGGGGTAAAATTTACCCCCCCCAGCCCCGCGCGGGTTAACGGATTTAATTTTACCGGTTTCGGCACCATGGGCACCTGGACCAGGGCACCCGGCATCTAAATCCGCCATCCACCGGTATCTGAAGACCTAACCCTGAAGCTGAAGCCACTCAACCTCAGGATGCATTCCTAGCTTACCCTGGTCCAGAGGTGAGGCAGCTGAATTTCTCCAAGACCCACCGAATCTGGACCATTCAGGACTAGAGATGAATCTTTTTCAGTGACGAGGCGCCATTGAAGCTCTCCTAAGTCCCTAACTGTCCCGACGACCGGTTCTGGGCCAATGTAACGGTGCTGCTGGGCGGCGTGGCGGTGCACATGTGCCTGTGAGTGACGGGTGGCTGTTACGGAGTGTAATCGTCCGCCTCGGAAGACGACACTGGGTGGGCAGGTGTATCGTCTCCTCTTTCACGCCTGTCTGATTTCCCACTCGGCACTGGCTCCGTCGTCGTGCAGTACAAATTTATTTGAGAGGCTTGCAATTTCCTTACAACATATAGTCTTCACTGCTCGGGGAGGAATGGGTTCAATTTGGAAGGGATGGGATTTGTAACCGGCTGATGTAATTGCTTGGCTTTAAACCCCAGGGCAAGGCCTTCCCATGTTCCCATTTCGTATCCGTTCGATGCCAAGGGCTCTATCCCATCCGAGAAATTTATGCAATTCGAGCGTGAGTGTCTAGCTCCCACTGGTCCTTAATATAGCCATTCATTACTCCCTTTCACCGGCACACGCGTCATTGATTCGGTCATGCATACATCTACGAAGAACATTCGGCTAGACAAACCGACCCTCCCGTTTCCATCTAATCCCTCCAGTGGCGCTGAATTGGCATAGTTATATCCCGAGGTGACTTTATGCCCTGTTTGATACTTATGTGCGTATAAGGAGGTGTTGACCCCTTTAACCCGCCCCACTGGGGTCTGTGTATAACACGCCCTACTGGGGGGGGGGCTATTCATAGCCCCCCCCTCCTAACTCCGAAACTACTGGGCCGATCGTCAAAATTCAAACGGCGTCTGATAGCCCCGGAAAACTGTCGAGCGAAACCTAATTTCATTGACCTCGAGGTCACCGATGACGTCACAGTCAGGTCAAAGTAAAAATTATTAGCACTTTGGCTTGTTCACATTTTGGACTCTGGCCGCCGTCTTACAAGTCAGATCAGGCTCATTTTTGGTTTCCACACTCGTGAACAGATGCTCTAGATACCTTGAGGGTACCAAACTTGTACTTTGATTTTCAGGTCAGGGTCAGGTCATCATAGGTCACGAAAATATTCATGCGTCGGTCACGTGACACATGTTTTATGGTCCATTTAGGCCATAGATTTCGAATTTGATGTCGTCTGTGTCATTCAAGGTCATTTTGAGTCGAATTTAGCTTAGGTCAGGTCACTTTCAGGTCAAAAAAGGTCAAATTTTGAAGTTAAAATTTTTCAACAAAAAGGTGTCTATTGGATGCAGTTTGAGCTCAGGAACACGATGGTGCCATTTATATTGGTGTACGATGTCAAATACGTACTGAAAAATTGATTTGAAAAATTAATAATTGTGAATTTTTTGCAATAATGCGTATAACTTGGTCATTTTTGAAGATATTTAGCTAAAACTTGCTAGAGTTAGTCATAATCATGCGTTCTGTCACATATATTCCGGTTTTTTCGAAAAGTCAAAAATTTTTGAAAAAATATAAAAATATAAATTTTGAATATTATTATATAAAATTTTTCGAAATTTTCAAAATTTTGAAAATCCGAGATAGCAGTTTGATAGCGCGGTCAATTCTGAGTCCTTTCATGCAAAGAAATTGGATCTATCTTAAAAACTGAGCTCTTGGGAGCGATTGCCGTGGTTCAATGTTTTGCGTCGAAATCGGACGAACATGACGTCACTCTGACGTCATTTCCGGCCGACCTATGGCAGCTACGAAGTTCAAATTTTGACACAAGGTGTCAAATTGATGCAGCCGAAGGTACTGAAAGTTTGGCGTCGATACGTCAAGCGGTTTGGAAGTTATTGCAGAAAAACGGGAGGGGGGGCTATAAATAGCCCCCCCCCCAGTGGGGCGCGGGTTAAATCCCTGAAGATTCCTAAGCAAATTGGCACTGGGTGTCCTTCTGACCCAATGTTACGTTATTACTCTCTTCCGTTGAAGCTACGTTTCTCACGCGTTCCCCGCCACTTCCTGCTCTTCAATCACGTGCACTGCCACAGTGCATACATTTCCATCGACTACCTCTCTCTCGCTCGCGCGCGCACTGCCACAGTGCGGACAATTTCGTCCATGCTCAAAGGAAACAACGGTTGTACACACCCCTGCCGGTCTGTCGACTCGGTTGTTGTGGGTGGTCCGGCTGGTGCTTCAGTTGAGGGATAAGTTCCTAAATGCTAATATTTTCGGCGGAGCCACTCCGCGAAACTACAACTCTGTGTTTCTTCTGAACACCTCGGCGGAGCCACTCCGCTACATATAACTCGGCAACCTTGCCCTCGTTTATCGCTCTTACACTCTTACATATTAGCCCTAGCCCTTCAAAGTCCGGTCGACACGGACGGCTAGCCGCTCGGTGCCTTTGCTATACTTCATGGGAATACGCAGTAGAATTCATCGAGTCACGGAATACTCATTTTCCATCTCGCAGTGATCGACGGCGTCGGCAGAGTCAAAACAGGCACAGGGGCCTGGCTCGAACCAGCCTCTTCCGGCTAGTTGAATTGTCTAGGTCTCTAACTTGCTGAGTTGTATAGTATGGTTTAGGCTAGTCGCGTCGATATATGGCACAATCATTGGGGGCAAGATAGTGAATACCACCTAGAGAGGAGAGAGAGAGAGAGAGAGAGAAGAGAGAGAGAGAGAGAGAGAGAGAGAGAGAGAGAGAGAGAGAGAGAGAGAGAGAAGAGAGAGAGAGAGGAGAGAGAAGAAAGGGAGAGAGAGTGGGAGAGTGGGAGAGAGGAGTGGAGAGAGAGAGAGAGAGGGATGAGAGAGGAGCGAGAGAGGAGAAGAGAGAGAGAGGAGGGAGAGAGAGAGAGAGAGAGAGAGGAGAGAGAGAGAGAGAGAGGAGAGGAGAGAGAGAGAGAGAGAGAGAGAGAGAGAGAGATCGGAGTATAAGACAAATTGTCAAGAGGTGGTCCATTTCGATGTTTCCCCGTACTCGCTCAGTTTTGGCTAGGTATTCACGCCCGTTAGGTAAATGTCGCCCTTATCGCCCTTGGCATCACTCCTGATCTTTCTTACACGCATGCCGCTAAACTTTCAGGGTTTTATTCACGCAATACACCTCAGAGTAAAATAAACCAAATTCAAGCGCAAACCTCATGATTTACCAGACGCACCCTCGCTTCGATTCCAAAAAAAAAGCATCGCGCTATCTGTTACCCAAATCTACACACCCGCGCAACAAGCCTTTCCATCGCGTAACATAATTCGTCATTCCGACCAGCCCTGACGCAATGATTCGACAGCGATTCAATTAAAAACTGAGTCCCCGAGTCCTATTGAGACACCCAATAAATTTACCCAATCAACGCTTTGCCCCCCCCCCAAAAAAGAAGCTTACATGGTGTTGTCGTTACGCCTAATCCTCACGCTCAGCCCGAGAAAGGTATCCCTGAACCATCAGCCGGTTGGTGCAAATCACGGAGTGAATATATGAGGGACGGGAGCTGAATGATTGCATGTTGGCAAGGATTGAGCAGACTTCTTTCTGTGGCAATTCTTACTTGAACGGCGTTGTTGACCAAGCCGGTCACCGCGAGGTCGATGAGATAGCAGTTTGTCCGTTGTCGATGGCTGAGAGCGTGCACTTTCCTCGATCCAGCTCTCGATCACTGTCGTACTGGATCTTCCCTCGTCAGCTGCTGCCCGTCGCGCTCCTCCCGTCGTACTCCATCCTCCATGCACTGCCGTGTCCTCTGCGCTCTGCTCAGTCGGACTCGATGCTCCGTGCACTCCGGTGTCCTGTGCACTCCTCGGTACCTCCTCCATGACTGTCCCGTTCCTTTATACCCAGATTACTATCGCGTTGGTGTTCCAGGTGTGATAAGCATGGCTAGATAATTCGTCGGTGTGGCGTGATAGGCCTAGTATCTTTATCTGTATGATGACTCATGAGTGGCATCGGTCCTGGTTATTGACTTTCTCCCAGCTGGTTGTAATTGGGCCGGGTGCAGTGCTTATCACTGTTGCTATCTTCTTGCCATCTGTCGAGCACACCTTTGTTCTGCTGGGAAGCTGAGGTACACTGTCCGGCGTCGGCGCTTTATTGGTTTGGTTGTAATCACGATATCTCGGGTATTGGTTCATATGTATGCAGGGCTGCGGAGTCGATGGATTTTCGGCGACTCCGACTCCGACTCCGACTCCGGCTTTCAAAAACCAGCTCCGACTCCGACTCCGACTCCGGGCAGAATTGTCGACTCCGACCGACTCCAACTCCCGACTCCGACTCCGCAGACCTAGCAGGGCTGCGGAGTCGACAGATTTTCGGTGACTCCGACTCCGACTCCGGCTCGGGTTTCTAAAATCGACTCCGACTCCGACTCCGGTCACAACTGTCGACTCCGACCGACTCCGACTCCGACTCCGACTCCGTCTCCGCAGCCCTGTATGTATGGTCCGCCATGGTCATTGAACTTCCCAGCTGTTCCTGTTTTGGCCGAACGCTTGTGATATTAGCGAATTCGTCAGTTATTACTCTGTTTGCTGGACGCTCATTTGTCCCAGCTGCCGTCTAGTATCAGTAGTCCCCGACCGTCGGCGTCGCTGCTCGTCAGGTGAATGCCAGATATGGGCATTGGCGTGCCCCACTCTCGGCACGGAACATCTGCTCTTCTGGACGTACCTATTTGCACCTCCGATTCCGCAGGGAGGGTGACTGGGAAATTTGGTTAGCGTCTGTCGGCGGCTGATAACTTCGTCGGCGTGAGTGTAATTTTGATGGCTTGACGCCTTCTACATTTGCGGTACTTGCGGCACACTGGCGGATCCAGGGGGGGGGGGCACTAGGGGCATATGCCCCCCCCCACCCCCGACAGGAGCCTGGGGAGGGCATTCAGTACAAGTATGCCCCCCCCCGTTCAGACTTACACTTCTTACGCCTATACGAGGAACCAAATAAAAACGGATTAGAAAGCCTTCCTAGTAACTACTTTTGTGATCAGAGTCGTTTTAGTAACCTCAATTTAGTTGTCATTGCTTTATTTTGTCTAAAAGTACCTATGTTGCTTCTTAGTTCTTACCACAGGGGAGTCATGCCGCTTCAACCCTTTTGACCGTATTGTCTAACGATGGCATGCTCATATTGCGCAAACCAGGAATCGGCCGCCGCCTATGATAGGGAATAGGGACGGTTAGAATATGATTTACCTGTATGGCCGCAGCCAGTGCAGCGTAACCGGGGGAGGGGGCACAAGGGGCTCGTGCCGCCTCATTAGATGCATGGTGCCCTATGGGCCCGAGAGGCCCTGCAGTGCCAATTGGCCGCTCAGGGTCCAAGCGCGCCTTATTTCGACTGAGATAAGACCCGCAGGACTCGTGAGAGCACCTCACGGAGTCACGGGCTCCTGAGTCGCCACACATCGAACATCTCCATAAGGGCCCGACTCCGGCCTCTGAGGGCCCTGTGCTGGCCTCTGAGTGACCTTGCTGACCTATTAAGCGTCAGCTCTAATTAGGATCCTGGCCCATACCCGCATGGAACGGCTCCACACCAGTGTCTCTGAGGGCCCATAACGGCGCCTGTGAGGGTCTCACACCGGCGCCTTTGAGGGCCCAACACTGCCAATCTGAGGGACTAACACCAATATTTCTTAAGGCCCTACATCGGCGGCGGCTCTGAGGGCCCCACACTGGCGCCTCTGAAGGTCTTACACAGGCGCATCTGACGGCTACCTACCTGCAACTCTGTGGGCCCCACACTGGTGACTCTGAGGGCTCCCAGTGACGCCTGAGAGTACCACGCCGGTCTCCAGGAGCCCACAGGTCTCCTGAAGGCCTCTGCTGGCCCTTGCTGGTCTCTTAAAGACCACTTGCCCCATGCATGTGTCTCTGAGGAGTGAGGACTCTCACAACGATGCCTTTGAAAGTCTTCACCGGCGACTGTGAGGGCACCACACAGACACGTCTGAGGGCCCTACACCGCCACCTCTGACACACCAGTGTCTCCTGAGGTCCCACATCGGCGACTCTGAGGGTCCCACACCGGCGCCTCTGGGGCCCCACACCAGTGCCTCTGGCAGTCAGCCACCGGTAACTCTGTAGGTCCTACACCGGTGACTCTGAGGGCCCCACCGGCGTCTGAGAGTACCATGCCGATCTCTAAGGACTCCACAGGGCTCCTGAAGATACTGCCGGCGATCACTTGCCGGCCTATGAAGGCCCATTGTTGGCATCATACGGCCCGTTACCGGCCTCTGAGGGCCCTTTGTCGGTCTCTGAGAGGTCCTACTGGGTTATTAAGCATTCGCATTTCGCACCAACAACTCCAAGGGCCCCACACACAACCATCTGTGAATGGTGTGGGCTTAGCGCCACACCAGTGTCTGAGGCACCACAACGGCGTCCATGTGAGGGCCTCACACCAGCACCTTAGAGGGCCCACACCGGCTCCTTTGTGGTTCCTGCACTAGTGCCTCTGAGAGCCCCACACCACTGCCTCTGGGGAACCCACACCGATACCTTTGATGGTCCCACGCCAGTACCTCTTAAGGTTCCACACCGGCGGCCCCGGGTCGGCTCTATACACCAGTCATTCTGAGGGCCCCACCGGCCCCACCAATTTTCGTCGATTTCTGGCGCTGCCCTGGT
Organism: Amphibalanus amphitrite; assembly: GCF_019059575.1. Lineage (NCBI taxonomy): Eukaryota > Metazoa > Arthropoda > Thecostraca > Balanomorpha > Balanidae > Amphibalanus > Amphibalanus amphitrite. The sequence continues at coordinate 134,135 of NW_024882476.1, read as the reverse complement.
GTTTGTCCCAAAAGCCTCCTCCTCCTGGATCTGCCAATGGGGGTCAGGTGTCCTAGCATTTGTTTTTTTTTTTAAGAAAAAAACTCGTGTCCGGGCTATGACGAAAAATAAGTGGCCTAAATCCGATGAGAAAACAGGATTTGGGGGTACCCTAGGTTTGGCTCCATGACCTGGTATGCCCCCCGCGCTGACACCCTGGATCCGCCAGTGTTGCGGCATGATACGGCCCGAGGGGTCCCTGCGTCAGCTGTTTCTTGTTTGACATGCTCACACCGGTGTCGATCCACTACTGTTAACGCCAGACGCCTTGAGACCCTAATTTTTCGCGATTATTTTAAAATGAGTGGAATAATTTCAACCATATTTAGGAAATAGCTGTTTCAAGACCTGCCGAAACTTTTTCTTCAAATACATTTTGTTGTCACTTAAATATTTCTGGCACTTGTCATTGACTCGTAATGTTAACTGTTTTTCCATCCTGGATAGAGGCTTTCATACGTCATATGACATTAGGCTCCGCCCACGACTGCGGCATTGACCCGCGCCCATCAGCGACCTCTGTACAGTATATCTAAAAAGTATGTCCCCTGGTTTGGCTCTCCCACAGGAGGCGAATCGGTAACTTGGCTGAATCCCAGTTGCGGCACCCGGCCGCCAGGGTCGCTGCCGCGCGAGCGGCCTTGACCGCTCGCATGTCATTGGCAGTTCGGTCCCTCCCCATCTATACCGAGGTGGGGAGGGGAGAAGAGGGGAAGAGAGGGGAGGGAGCGGCTTTCGCTCGGCACTTGGCGATACCTGGCTGACCCCGCGCTCCCTCGCTGACCTTTGTCCTGCCCTCAGGCGAAGACCGACTTCCTGGCCTGTAGCGGCCCAGCGGAAAACCGAGCTCGCGGGGCGCAACTCCATTGGCCCAATCTTATAAATGGAATGCTGTCGTATTCACGGTATTAGATAATATTAATAGTGATACCAGCAGTGGATGTGGTAAAATACAGTCCAAAATAAACGAAAGCACACGATTCGTGCATAATGCGCCCTCCCATTCAAATAAGCCCGCCCACTTCGATAGATGGTGTAGTTTCTTAGGGCGTAAAAGATGCAAAACACTACCGATTTTTTTAGCTCGGCCACTGGGACTGACAATATACAATTGACTGAAATGCATGAAAACCATTTTGCATTTAGGTGATAGCCGTTTTCTGCACCCAAACTTTAGCCAGTGACACCCTGTCCATTCTAAAGCGTTTATAAGATTGGTCCCAGCACCCGATTCACCCGATTTTATATGAGAAAGTCGTTTAAAAAGCATCTTATTTCTAACGAATTTATTATTATGGCCACTTTTACAGGACGTCTATAGAGCTTTGACTTTCACATTTCTTCCTCGTTCAGGAGAAACGTTTTAAACCCTCACCGGACCTTCAGGTTTTCTGAATACCGAGGGGACGTTGGGGGTTGGAAGTGAGGAAACAAACCCCTTCGCCGATTCGCCCCTAATTGAGCTAGAGCCTCACGAAAGAAACGATCGTGTGCGTCGTTACGAAATGCAGCGATTGGTCTCCGATTTAAGGACCAGGGTCAGCCGATGACTTCGGAGGTCGGGCCAAGTGGCCCAAGGCACAGGTTCGGTTTTTGGTAAATAACTTCGCTAAAAATGATCGCAGATCCGCGATTTTAGCAGCATCGTGTTTGTCTAGCTCAGGCGTGTCGAATGGTATAATTTTTCTTCGGGTGAGATCAACTTAACCCTCGCCCGTATAGAGGGGGGGGGGGGGTCGAACGGACCCCCTCCCTCGGTTTTTCGCGAATAACTCGCGTTAAAAGCGGCCGATCGCGACGAATCTTTCAATACCCTCGCGTTAATCAATTTTACACCCACCCTGAAATTGTCATGACCCTGACCTTAATGACCTTTGACCTGCGACCTACTTTTCGAGACCATGTTTGGCCGGAATCGCGATTCGGCGTATGTCGGCTCGCATTAGCCGCGCGTTTGCAGTCTTTTCGTGGTTTTAAGCGTTCAAACATGGGATATGATCTTGCTTCCATGCATTAGGGTGGGTGTCAAGGTCACCGGAAAGTCAGGTCAGGTCATTGGCCTTTGATGACCTCGGTTCACTTTTTCGAGTTTTACATGTTTCTAGGCCAGTTTTAGGAGCTGAATTCGAATTTAGCAGCCATATGAACATTTACGAAGTAGTTTTGGTGCCCTCGTGACATGTTGCGAAGCTGTCAGAGGCGGTTGCCACCTACTACGAATACCCTTACTGGTTGACCTGACCTGACCTGACCCGACCTGGCCTAAATGCATGAAGACATCATCTGTGATCAAAACTAACATGATATTCGTGATCAGCACCCCGAAAACCCCATAGCAGCTACGCTTTACGACTTTCTAACAGGTCCCGATTTTCCCGACTTTTGGGTCATTGACCTGACCTGGAAGGTCAACCGATGACCTAGGACCTTAAAATTGGGTATCATCGGCTTTCTCTCGTCACGGCCAACACGCTCGTTTTCTCCGCGAAGCTCTAGCTCGATCAGGGGCGAAACGGCAAGGGGGTCCAACGGACCCCCCCCCCCCTTATACGTTTGCGGCTGGAAAAACACCAATACGGGCGAGAGTTAAGGCGTTAACCTCGGGTCAAGGTCAGGTCACAGCCCGTCAGGTCACGAAGCTGGTCAAAGGAGGTCATATTGCATATCAATCGATTCAGCAGGTCTTTTCATGTCCATTAGTGGCTTTATCGACTCGGTAGCTTTAGTTAATCGGGAGTTATTGACGAAAAACTGATAGCCTTAGTTACGTGATAAATGACGTTACGCAAGATCAACAAAGCAAAATTGAAGCATCAGACCTTGCAAGGAGCGCATGAAATCACGATTCCGTGTGCCTGAGAATTTGAGATAGTTGTATATCATTTCCGGACCAAACTAGCAATTTCCATATTTCCCTGACTTTTAACCCGCGCCCTGCTGGGGGGGGGGTGTTTGAACACCCCCCCTTGTGGTTTTTCGCGAATATCTCAAAAACGGCGGCGCGGAGCGCCGCCGTTTTTGGTACACCTTATCATACATCAATTCTACACATGTTGTGAAAATTTCAGACCAAGGTCATTCAAGGTCAGGTCACCAGGTCACTTGAAGTGACCTCACCTCATAAAAAGTTTCAATGTCTGTCATAGCTACACCGAGTGACCGATCGCTTTGAAACTTTCAGCGATTGCTAAGAGCAATAGCATGTACAAAATGTATATCTCAGAATTTTGATATCGATGACCTAAGGTCAGGTCAATTTTGCGACCTCCCCATTATAAGTCAAGGGGAGAAAATTGAAATGCGTCTCTTTTGGACAAAAGACATTATTAACACTCCCAAACACTGAATTACAAGTGGTTTAGACACACTGAACATGAAAATGGTGTCCGTGACCCCTGTTTATGCCCTGAGGTCATCTTAGGTCACGAATGGTATCTAACAGTTTTTCGCAAATAACTTTTGATAGAGGCATGCTAGAGCGATGAAAACACCTTAGATGTGTTCAGCTCGACGATACGGATCGACTGATATGCAACATGACCCTTTCCGGTCAGGTCATGACCTTGACCTGAGGTCAAATTTTTAAGTTGACCTTTCAAGGTCAAGTTATAGTTCATTCGATTCGTCTTGACGAGAGGAACACGATGCCGGTAAAAGTAAGCTCGTACAATGCTTGGGTCAAAAGTTATTGCAGAAAAACTGTTTCCGAAAAAATCGGCTATTTTTGCAGTTTTTGCCCCCTGCAGGCAAAACCGTTGACGTTAGGTCAAATCTGAGAGAATTACTCAGAAAGGGCGTTAATAGGGCTATCGAATGCGCTTTTCCGCGGCGCTGTAGCTCTATTGGTTCCCGAGTTATGCGTTGGCTTCTTGGAAATTTTCGACATTCGACCTGGAAATCGGCGAAATTTTGCCTTCAATGACCTCTGGTGACCTGACCTTTGACCTGACCAAAAAATTGACCGAAGTGATTTCGTCATTATTTTTGACGCTCTTTCGAACGCCGCCTTCCGCGTATCGCTACGTGGCCCAGGAGCCGAGTTAGAAGGGGGGGGGGTGTTCAAACACCCCCCCCCCCAGCAGGGCGTGGAAATCCAGGACCCCCAGCCGGGCGCGGGTTAATGGTGAGAGACTGACCTGATCTCAGGCGACCCTTCAGAAAATCCTAGATATACATTTATACAAGTTGTGAGACCTCTCGATCATACTATAAGATCCTGTAAGTTTCATCTCCCTATGAAAGCTCTGCACTGAGGGTGTTGCGAAGTTGGAACATTTTAGCACAGTCCTAAAATGTTCATTCTAGGACAGTTTAGGACAGTTTCACACAGTTCATTTTAGGACTGCTCATTTATGACGTCATATTTCAGTGACCTGACTTGACTTAAAAATGCGGTTGGCGTAAAAAAATCCGACTTATCAAATCCGACTAAAAAAATCGACTTATTAATCCGGTTAATCAAATCCCGACCATGTTTTTACCTGGCCATTAATGTTCTAGCCTTACAGGTGATTGTTTGAACGCGGAAGATGCTGAATCTTGGTTAACCCCATACTTATCGTATGATAAAGAACGTCAGTGTTAGAAAGTTAATTAACAATTTTATTTAGGATAGTTTAATTCAAGTGGGTATAATCCGACTTGACAATTTACTAGGAGGGTTTTGCAGCGCTATTAGTTCGGCATTTAATTATAAATCATTGCTAATTTCGATCCGGATATCGTTATTCAATGCTGGCCTTAACGTCCTCAGAAAAGTTGTTTATAGTCATGAAGGATTGCATTGACCCATACTTTCCATTTTTCAACACCATTATTCGCCGTAGTTGACCAGATGTTTTTCTTCAGCTCTCCCCTGAATCCTTTGGCTTAGACCTGGCGTATCACCCGTGCATCGCAAGACGCACCTACCACACACAAGTTCATGATCCCCACGAACCCACATCAGCGTCCGTTCGCTTGGTGTGTGACCCCTTGACCTTTGGCCGCGACAACTGCCAGCTTGCTGGAGCACCCCTCCCTACACGCGCTGCCCCGCCCGCTCCCCTCCCTCCCCCCCCCCCCGGGGTCGTGTCACGAAGGTTCGGGCTTACGCTACTACCGGCCGCTGCGCAGCTGTCACCTAGCGCTTGGGAATGTGTGGTCTGGTGCGGATTCAGCCAACTACCGGCTCGCGACACCAGCGCCACGTAGTGGCGACGGTACATTCTTTTTAGACACACTGTACAAACGACACCCCTGCCATCTGTAAAGGACATAGGCCGGGGGATCCAGAATTTCGCTGACGCTTCACGTGCTATGTATCAATTGCAGCAGACGGTCAAGTAAATGTTAGGCTCTTGTTGACTCTCGTATATAGGACCAAGAGGACCATCACTCCTCAACCTACTACTCACACATGCTTCGAACAAACGTTAAATATTCCTAACAAATACCTAGATTTTCGATGTAGGATATAGGTTTGTTTGAAATACGAGCGAGCCTTATGATGTGAAGAGAAGACAATTAATTAATTATTGCGTTGTTCGATGGTTGCATAGCGATATACCTACAAATCAGCAACTACTTGATGACATCCGACATCCCATTATCACATTATCTGCAACGCCATAGGCTTTAAATACAGGTGAATATTTCTTAACCTTATGTCAGGTATATGCCATCTGCCCGTCATTTGCAGCTTATGAAAAATAAAACAAATATCAGCCGTCAGCGAACCTATCAGCATTGTACAAGCAATGCGCATTGAGCATTCATGGCTCCTCAGTCGTCGCTCTTTGGACACTGTCAGACAAGACGTTACGCACAACTCCGCCGGCTTTCGGCACCGCTCGACCGTCCCCGCTCCCCGCCACAGCGCGAGTGACTGCGCGCCGGCCCGAAACCGCCGCAGGCCAAGACCACAGAGGCGGGGCTTAGCTGTGACGTCATAACGTATCACAGACTGACTGGTGATAGCCTCTACACACCGGGTGAAAATCTTGCTCGAAATTTAACATTACGAGTCAATGAGAAGTGCCTGAAATATTGACATGGCGACAAAATATCTAAATTGTAAAAGTTTCGGCAGGTCTTGAAACGGCCATGTCCTGAGTTTGGTTGAAATTCTTCCACGCATTAAAAGATAATCGCGAAAAATTAGGGTCTCAAGGGGTCTGGCGTTAACAGTAGGTCGAGGCGGTGCCGGTGGCGATATCCCAGGCGCAGGTGCAGAGGGTTGGCGCACAGGATGCCGGCCGATTGCGCTTTGGAGAGATAAAGTTCCGTTATGAGCTTTTCCTGTAGATGCGGGCGGGGAGGCGGCAGTGTTTACACCTCTGCAGTGCCAGGTGTAGCCCGTTTTTGGCGTGGCCACCCAATTAGCGTGCGACCGATAAGAGGGGTCGGCGCTACGTCGGGTCCAGGTGGGGTAGGCCATCTGCCGCCTGCGCCCTGTTGACCCGCGTTATCCATGAATGTGTCGGGAATTGAAGCGCCGTTCTTCTCTCACTTTCGCGTGTTTGGCTTTTAGTCTCACACCAATATGCATGCCTTTTGATTCTGTCAATTCCTGTAAGCTGTGATTCGAAAAAAAATGTGGCTTCCGTCACATTTTCAAATTGTGCCCCCACAATTTTGTTTCTTAGTGTGTGAGCGTGTTTGTGTGCATGTGTGTGTGTGTTTGCGCGTGTGGCCAATGCAGGCTGGGTTTCTTCAGTCATCGTCACGATTTACCTGTTTTTGACTCTTGTTGTTTTGTTTTCTCTTGTCTGTGTTTGTCCTTTGAACTACTTTTTTTCATTGCTCGGGGTTACATGAGCAGAGTTAATACGCATTACAAACGGACTACAATGGTGAGCGAATAGGAAAATCCGTTCCTGATACGCATTTACTTGCTCATGTAACCCCGGTAATTGACTCCTTTCTTCTTTAGCTGTGTTCGTGTACACTAATCGTGGGCTGATGCCGGCTGATGGTTCATGACTATGGTTATTGTTTTTGGGCTATTATACAGACATAATTTAACCATCTAAGTTCTAAACATTGTTCACGCAATCGATTGTAACATAGCTTTTAACGCCGACGCAACGATAGAGAATGCCATTGTTCCTATGCTTTTACACGAAGCAAACAGAAGTGTGTTTTACCTAGTATCTAGATGGCATGTTTTGCGCTATAACTTTATGTTTTGATTAAATTGGTTTTACGGATGCATTATGCTGGGTTAAAAATCGTTTTATTGGTATTATTTGGGTCCTTACCCATACCCTACCTGCCCATACCCTATCCTGCCCATACCCAACTTCTATCCTATCCTACCCATCACCTAACCATACTCTGCCCTGCCCATACCCTGCCCTGCCCATACTCTAACACTGCCATTACCCTACCCTGCCTATACCCTACCCGGCCCATACCAACTTCTACCCTATCCTACCAGTCACCTAACCATACCCTACCCTGCCCATACCTACTCTGCCCATACACTACTTAGTACTCATACCCTAGATGGCCAGCTTTCGGTATATTGATCTGAGAGTAAGAATGCTTTGTTGCTGAGTCGATCCCTAACGGTATGCCAGCTCATTAAAATGTAACATTCGCATCCCTCTCCGCGGTTGCCGGCTGGCCGAATCAATGTCCCAAAATTTGTCGATTTGGGTGGGAAACGACATCCAATTGAAATTCATTTTCCACTCTCACCAGCAAATTTTAAGAACAATTTTCCACTCCCAACCAAGAAAACCTAGATTGTTTACCTATAGAAAGAGCAGTTGTGTGGATGCCCGGTTTAGCATCAAACATTCTACACCCTAGAATAAAATGCCTGCTTTATGCCGTTTCTCACTCTTTCTGGATCTAATCGAATCAGCAGTTTTCCACTCTCTTCCCTCTTTTTGGTGGGGAATTTTCCCCTCTAACACCCAAGACAAAACTCAATTTTGGCACACTGGGCCGAATGCTACCTAGGGACTTCCGGCGAAAAACTCTGTGGCTAACCGGCCGCGAACCATCCGCCCTCGGATTATGAACCTGGCATGTTATCCACTCGGCCGAGCTGTCAGCGGAAAATCAACGGGTATTAGACGAATATAAAGCACACGATAATATTACCGCGCCGGTGCAGTCCCGCGTTCAAGCCCGGCCGCCGCTCAACCGGTAAAAATGCGTCGAAAAAGGTATAATCATTGCTCTGTTTCTTAGAGCCCTTGATGACTTTTTGAAAATATTTTGGGTGGATATAGATCAGAAAAGAGTGTTCTTTCACTCTATGGTAAGTTTATAGACATAAGTCTTCGATATCAATGCATTATGACGGTGCAAAGACGACCATGCCTTTTACGCGTAAAACTTGCAATTTGTAAGCGTTTAATTATAAAGATGTGCAAGTGAATGGCCAAAAATATATGTATTCTGAATAGGTCAGATCCTCTTTTAGTCCGTGAAATGCATCCCGTGTCATTCGAGTGTAACGTTTTCAAAAGCCAATGTTTTTCCTGGAATGTGTAAAAAATGCCCGTTTTCTCGAGATTAGAGGCTATTTCTTTACACGTGGTACATACCTAAGAAAAAACTTGTTGCATACGATAGGCCCATCTCTTCTGTATCCATCAGTGAAAACCGCATGTCGCTGCGACTTACGGTTACCGAGATATAAGCTCGGGAAAGGAGCGCTGCAGGCCCGATTTTCGCCCCTTGGCGGTTTTCGCCGGCCACGTGTTAAGCCTATGGGAGCACCCTTTTGCACGTGCCGACGGCGCACCCCTGGTCCGATCACGCCCAAATTTTAATACAAAGGCCGCCCACGCCCACAGATTAGGCATGCCAAATTTCACGCCGATACGCGGCGCCTTTCAGGCGCAATAAGACACATAAGGCCTGACGGATGGATGGAGACCGTACAGACATCTTATAAATCATAATATAGACTATAGTCTGTTCCATATCAAGCTTGCAGTCGGAGTTTCTTCGGCAGATCGCTCCTCCGCTCAAGAATTTGCGTCTTAAAATGTAAGAGCTGTATATACAAAAATCACGCACTGCTTTCAGCAAAGCACTTCGGCTGCAAGCTTGAAACGGAACAGAGTATAGATGGCATGTTTTGCGCTATAACTGTGCGTTTTGAGTTTGGGTGTGGGAACTTATGATATTTTTTTGTCTTATTTTGTCGGAGTTGGATATTTGTTTGAACGGCATGTTATGCTGGTGCTGGTTGCGGGTTGTTAGAGCCTTTCTCATGGTTTGCCTTTATTGAACTCAAACCCACCCTACCCTACCCTAACCTACCCATACCCTACCTTACTGATAACACATAGTTACCCTTCTCATCCTCGATTAAAGTAACGTACCAAATTTGAGCGCAATCGGCCCAGCAGTTCTTGAGATATAAAACTGGCCCACCGCACGTGCGCACGCGCAAACTGAGACTCCAGATGACTTGTGCCAGCCACCTTTCTAAATTGTCGCTATCAGTGTACAAAATTTGAGCGAAATCGGCCCAGCCGTTCTTGAGATGTATAAATGGACCCCTCACGTGCGCACGTGCAATCGATCCACCCTACCTGTCACAAATAACCATGCATCGCCAGGTTATAGCCCCCTCCACCCACAGTCCAAGTTTCAGTCCAATCGGCCCAGTAGCTGCTGAGTTATTCCTAGTACACAAATGTACTGTTTACTGGTTAGCACTTATTTCAAGCATTTGGGATTCCGCTGGGCGGGCGGTGCATTGCAGCCCATGCTTTGATAGCTATTGTCAAAAGTTGTATGACCTGCTGGCCATAAGCCATCGATCGGATTTTGTCGAAAAATACCTGTAACGTTAACAAAACACGGCCGTATGTTTGAGTCATTTTCACGAAAGTTTATTGACTTTTCGATAATATTTTGGATGGATATTGGTCAGAAAAGAATGCTCTTTCCGAATATGTAGGTTTCATAGCCATTGATTAGCGTTTTAAATACGTTTTGATGTTGTAAAGGACACCGCGCTCCGCGCGAATCAAATTTTCAAATTAATTTTTCATTATTAAAGAAATGGTACGGATCATCACTTTTTATCTGCTATCCTCTGATGACACGTACATTTGCCTGCAAAATGGCACCACACCGATTCCATTCCGTCAAGCCGTTTTCCAGCGGCATCGATTTTCCCGTCACAATGCACGAAATCGGTCATGTTTTCACAACTGGGGGTGCTGCCTTGCACGTGACGCGTGCTATACTATGAAACCATATCAATACGCTAGGCCCATCTCTCCTCTATCCATTGGTGGCAACCGCTTCTCGCTGCAATCACCCGTTGCCGAGATATCAAGCCGGAAAGCGAGCCGTGTCGGCCCGATTTTCGGCCGACCGCCGCTCTCGCCGACACCATGCTATCCCTATGAGAGCGCCCTTTTGCACGTGCTGACGGCGCACCCCTGGCCCGATCGCGTCCAAATTTTAATACAAAGGCCGCCCACACCCACAGATTCGGCATGCCAAATTTCACGCCGATACGCGGCGCCTTTCAGGCGCAATAAGACACATAAGACATGACTGACACACGGATGGATGGAGATCGTACAGACAACTTATAATTCATAATATAGACTAGATGGCATGTTTTGCGCTATAACTGTGCGTTTTGATAGATGCGTTTGATGGGGCATTAGTTTAGGCGTGGAAACTTATGATTTTTATTTGTCTTATTTTGTCGGAGTTGGATATTTGTTTGAACGGCATGGTATGCTGGTGCTGGTTGCGGGTTGTTGGAGCCTTTCTCATGGTTTGCCTTTATCGAACTCAACCCTACTTTACCCTAACCTACCCATACCCTATCTTACTCATAACTTATGGATAGTTACCCTTCTCATACTCGATTTAAGTGACGTACCAAATTTGAGCGCAATCGGCCCAGCCGTTCTTGAGATATAAAACTGGCCCACTGCACGTGCGCACGCGCAAACTGAGACTCCAGATGACTTGTGCCAGCTACCTTTCTAAATTGTCGCTATCAGTGTACAAAATTTGAGCGAAATCGGCCCAGCCGTTCTTGAGATGTATAAGTGGACCCCTCACGTGCGCACGTGCAATCGATCCACCCTACCTGTCACACATGACCATGCATCGCCAGGTGAGTGCCCCCTCCACCCACAGTCCAAGTTTCAGCGCTATCGGCCCAGTAGTAGCTGAGTTATTCCTAGTACAATAATGTGCTGTTTACTGATAGGCGCTTATTTCAAGTATTTGGGTTTCCGCTGGGCGGGCGGTGCATTGCAGCCCATGCTTTGATAGCTATTGTCAAAAGTTGTATGACCTGCCGGCCATAAGCCATCGACGGATTTTGACGAAAAATACCCGTAACGTTAACGAAACACGGTCGTATGTTTGAGTCATTTTCACAAAAGTTTATTGACTTTTCGATAATATTTTGGGTGAATATTGGTCAGAAAAGAATGCTCTTTCCGAATATGTGGGTTTTATAGCGATTGATCAGCGTTTTCAATACGTTTTGATGTTGTAAAGGACATCGCGCTCCGCTCGAATCAAATTTTCCAATTAATTTTTCATTATTAAGGAAATGGTACGGATCATCACTTTTTGTTTGCTATTCTCTGATTACACATACATTTGTCTGCAAAATGGCACCACACCGATTTCATTCCGTCAAGCCGTTTTCCAGCGGCATCGGTTTTCTTCCCACAAAATCGGTCATTTTTTTCACAACCGGAGGTATTGCCTTGCACGTGACGCGTGCTATACTATGAAACCATGTCAATACGCTAGGCCCATCTCTCCTCTATCCAGTGGTGGCAACCGCATGTCTCTGCGACCTCGTTTCGCCGAGTAATAAGCTCGGGAAAGGAGTGCTGCAGACCCGATTTTCGCCCGATCACGATTTTCGCCGGCCACGTGTTAAGCCTATGGGAGCACCCTTTTGCACGTGCCGACGGCGCACCCCTGGTCCGATCACGCCCAAATTTTAATACAAAGGCCGCCCACGCCCACAGATTCGGCATGCCAAATTTCACGCCGATACGCGGCGCCTTTCAGGCGCAATAAGACACATAAGTCATGACACACGGATGGAGAACGCACGCACGGACGACTTATAATTTATAATATAGACTAGATGGCCATGTTTGCGCGATAACTGTATGGTATTTAATTGATTTTACGGGTTCTGTAGTGTGTACCAAGTTTGAGAGAAATTGGCCCAGCCGTTCTTGAGATAGGAAACTACTCCTTTCCAGGTGTGCACGTGCATTAGCATTTAGCACCCTACATATGATAATGTGTCGTTCGATATGTGCCCGTTGACAGTCCCAAAATTCAGCACAATCGGCCCGGTAGCGGCTGAGTTATTGCAAGAATAAAATTATTTTATTTACTGGCGAATTCCCCTGGCGAGAGGTGCCTTCCGCTACCGTTTGTTGTCAAAGGTTCAATCAGGGGGGCGACACGGCTATTCGCGCAATGTATTAATTTATGGGCCGCGCGGGGCCTCGCGATGACGCGGCTGGAGGCAACTGCTCAGCGCGCTAGGATACTTCTGGCGGGGCGGGGCGCTGAACGGTGTGCAATGAATGGGTTATGGTCGGGCCGACAGAGATGAGGTATTGAATTTGAATTGACATCAGCAATCGGGTGGGGAAGGAGAACGTTCCTAATCGAGCTTGGGTTGGGGAAAGCCGAAAATATCGCGATCGGCTCATAGCTCAGACAGGGCCGGGTGCCGTACCATGTGTTGTATACATATTTAGGCGGGCAGACAGAGATGAGTTATTGGATTTAAATTCACCTTACCATCGGTTTCTGGTGGGGTTTGAAAATGGTTTTAGTCAAGCTCGGAGTGGGGCAACCCACTGGCGGATCCAGGGGAAGGCATTTGGGGCAAATGTCTTCCCCCACATTGGCAGCGCCCGAAATCGCTTTTCGAGAATCAAAGAAAACTTCACAACTTTTCTGAGGAAATGTTGGTTAATCACACTGCACAGCAGTGCGCAAGGAATCGAAATCTGAGTTTTTTTTTAATTAATTCCGAGAAACCTTTTTGGGGTAAGCCCCCGCAGTGTCCAAGACCGCTTCCTGGATCCGCCAGTTGTGAATAAGTCACGGTCGATACCGAGCTTCGGCGGGACCAGGCGCTGTATACGTTGTTCTTTCAATGAAGAGGTGGACAGACAACTAGCCCCACATCCTACTGCTATGCCCGTGCTTCTGTGGGTGAAGCACTTAAGCATCACGGAATCCCACAGGACCTGCGAGTCGACGAGGTGGGCCGCTTTGGCCGCCGGGTACTGCTATGCCCGTGCTTCTGTGGGTGAAGCACTTAAGCATCACGGAATCCCACAGGACCTGCGAGTCGACGAGGTGGGCCGCTTTGGCCGCCGGGTACTGCAGCTCCCTGGAGTTGCCTGGGACCGATGGCAAAACAACAGCTCCGGCGGTGCCCCTATGGGCCGTAGTAATTAGCGAATTCCTGTAATGTAGAGATCATATCCTCAATAATCTCCATTACCATTTTATATTCCTAAACAGTATGACAGAACAATTATGCTTGCCTACGTTCAGGCATTACCTCTGATGGTCATACGTCCAGTACAACATGTGTTGTCTGTCAAACAACAATCGACGACGGGATCTCTTCTCATTATCTCTTAAGCCATCGGTTGTCAATTCACCCACCCCGTTTCCCTAAAAATAGACGGTCAGATTCGGCCTGGGTCCTTACGACCCCTCTAGATTCGCCAGAGACGGGATCGGATCGCCGTTATTGCACCCGTCTTAGTGTCTTTAATACTATGACAGCTTCGACCACGGACTTCGGACGGGGTGATCGTTCCACGAATGTACGAACCATCCAGGCCTAGAGTGCATCGAGGTTTAAAAGAATGCAGTCTGTAGATCAATAAACATAACAATGGTGGTATACAACCACATTAAAATATCTCCCCGGCTCCCGCAACGTTCCAACGCCCCTCCGTTATGCATTCGCCTTGTGTGTCCGCCGAGCCGGCTTGCCTCCAATGACGTCATCGGCCGGCCGGCGGCGTTCAAGGTCAAACGGCTGGTGTCCTTACCTGGAGTTCTATAGCCTTGGGTTCAATAGCCTGCCTGGGCCTGTCTGCCGAAGCCACCGATCCGATTTCGTCGGAAAATACGCGTAACGTTATCAAAACACGGTCGCATGCTTGAGTCATTTTCACAAAAGTTTTTTGACTTTTCGATAATATCTTGGGTGGATATTGGTCAGAAAAGAATGCTCTTTCCGAATATGTAGGTTTCATAACGATTGATCATCGTTTTCAATACATTTTGGTGTTGTAAAGGACATCGCGCTCCGTGCAAATCAAATTTTCAAATTAATTTTTCATTATTAAAGAAATGGTACGGATCGTCATTTTTTATTTGCTTTCCTATTATTACACGTACATTTGTCTGCAAAATGATACAATACCGACTTCATTCCGTCAAGCCGTTTTCCAGCGGCATCGGTTTTCTTCCCACAATGCATGAAATCGGTCATTTTTTCGCAACTGGGGGTGCTGTCTTGCACGTGGCGCGTGCTATGCTATGAAACTATATCAATACGATAGGCCCATCTCTCCTCTATCCAATGGTGGCCACCCCATCTCCCTGCAGCCTCCCATCGCCGAGTTATAAGCCCGGGAAAGGAGCGCTGCAGGCCCGATTTTCGCCCGATCACGATTTTCGCCGGCCACGTGTTAAGCCTATGGGAGCACCCTTTTGCACGTGCCGACGGCGCACCCCTGGGCTAATCCGTCCCAAATTTTAATACAAAGGCCGCCCACGCCCACAGATTCGGCATGCCAAATTTCACGTCGATACGCGGCGCCTTTCAGGCGCAATAAGACACATAAGGCATGACGGATTACGCACGCACGGACAACTTATAAATCATAATATAGACTAGATGGCCATGTTTGCGCGATAACTGTATAGATTCGATAGATATTGTTAATGGGTGCATTAAATTGGGTGTAGGAACTTCGATTTCATTTCCAGAATTGGGGTGAACTTGGATATTTGTTTAAATTGAACGGTATGGTGTCTCTGTGCTGGTTACGAGTTGTTAGAGCCTTTCGTGAGTTGGGCCCTTATTGCACTCAACTCTACCCTACCCTACACTACTCTACCCTGCCCATACTCATACCCTGCCCTGCCCATAACCCACCCTGCCAATACCGTACCCTACCCTGCCCATACACTATCCACACCCTGTCCTACTCATACCTTACCCTTCACCACATGCCGTACCTTACCCGACTCATAACCTCCTCACCCTCTATCGAAGCGGTGTACCAAATCTGAGCGCAATCGGCCCAGCCGATCTTGAGATATAAAAGCGGCCAGCTGCACGTGCGCACGCGCTAACTGAGACTCTAGATGACTTGTGCCAGCCACCTTTCTAAATTGTCCCCAACAGTGAACACAATTTGAGCGAAATCGGCCCAGCCGTTCTTGAGATGTATAAGTGGACCCCTCACGTGCGCACGTGCAATCGATCCACCCTACCTGTCAGAAATGACGATGCATCGCCAGGTTATTGTCCCCTCCACCCACAGTCCAAGTTTCAGCGCAATCGGCCCAGTTGTAGATTAGTTATTCCTAGTAGGGTAGCCTGGGGCAAGACGCCCCAGATAATTTATTTTGCTACATAAATTTTGTCCCACATCACCTGGAAGGCCAAATTTGTGCTCAATGCGTTCTTTGGACATTTTACTTTAAATAACACCCCTCAAATTCATTCACTTATGATCGGACTCCAAGCTAGGAAGTGATTTGTGAAGCAACTGCAAATGGGGCATTTTGCCCCAACCCCAGGGCAAAACGCCCCACGGCCTGGGGCAAGTAGCCCCATACTTTAGATTAAAGATTTAACATGGTAGTTGGCTAAATCTTATGTGAGAGGTCCATTAGACCTCTGGAGGCACGGCACTGAAGTTAGCACATTCCATCCTGTCAGGTGTTCAGCTATGACACTATTGTATGAGCAGATTTTTCACCTACCTCATAAGACCAAATAATAAATTATTGCAATGCAAATGTTAACAAAATACTTCCTTTGCCATCCAGTTGCTGAGAAAAATACACATAAAGGCATAGAAACTTACTGTTCGCCAGCTACCGAACATTAGAAAGTGGGTAGCCCGAACAACACATGAGGTAAAACGCCCCAGGGGCTTTTTGCCCCGTGACCTACTGGGGCGTTTTACCCCATCACGTAGTTCGGTCAGAGAACAACGCCTTGCACTCCAGCAAGACATCATTTAACACGAACCAACCCGGCATGATAAGCGTTAGACAATAGTTGTTCAAAATACATAAAAGTCGCTAACCTGATGTGGACCATAAAAGAACGCCATGATACATAATCTGACAACAAAAGTCAAAACATAAAAATCACTCAAAAAACACATTTTTGGCTATATCTCCCGAAATAGTCATCACAATTTCTTTCCAGTCTGCTCATATAATGATCATATAGTGCACGTTTTATAGAAGAGATGATGTTTCCCCAGAACTCTGCCAGTTCCGAGAAACATCGGTGAGGCGTTTTACCTCGGCGGGGCGACTTGCCCCGGTCTACCCTACAATAATGTGCTGTTTACTGGTAGGCGCTTATTTTCAGTGTTTGGAATTCCCCTTTGCGGGCGGTGCATTGCAGCCCATGCTTTGAAAGCTATTAACAAAATTTGAATGGCCTGCCGGCCATAAGCCATCGATCGGATTTTGTCGAAAAATACCTGTAACGTTAACGAAACACGGTCGTCTGTTTGAGTCATTTTCACAAAAGTTTATTGACTTTTCGATAATATCTTAGGTGGAAATTGGTCAGAAAAGAATGCTCTTTCCGAATATGTAGGTTTCATAGCGATTGATCAGCGCTTTCAATACGTTTTGATGTTGTAAAGGACATCGCGCTCCGCGCGAATCAAATTTTCAAATAAATCTTTCATTATTAAGGAAATGGTACCCATCATCGCTTTTTGTTTGCTATTCTCTGATTACACGTACATTTGTCTGCAAAATGGTACCACACCGATTTCATTCCGTCAAGCCGTTTTCCAGCGGCATCGGTTTTCTTCCCACAATGCACGAAATCGGTCATTTTTTCACAACCGGCGGTCCTGTCTTGCACGTGGCGCGTGCTATACTATGAAACCATGTCAACACCCTAGGCCCATCTCTCCTCTATCGAGTGGTGTAAACCGCTTCTCGCTGCGACCCTCCGTTGCCGATTTATACAGCCGGTAAGTGGGCGCCGCAGGCCGGTTTTCGCCCGATCTTCGATTTGACCGTTTCCCGTGTTAACCCTATGGCGCACGCGAGCGCGTGCTGACGGCGCACCCCTGGGCCGATCACGCCCAAATTTTAATACCAAGGCCGCCCACGCCCACAGATTCGGCATGCCAAATTTCACGTCGATACGCGGCGCCGTTCCGGCGCATTAAGACACATAAGTCATGACACATGGATGGACGCACGGACAACTTATAAATCATAATATAGACTAGAATACAGGTTTACGCGATAACTGTACGTTTGGATAGATATGGTTGATGGGGCCATTAGTTTGGTTGTCAAAACTTGTATGCTTATATAGGTAGGGTTGAGTTTTATAATTACTTTATTTAATTGTAAGTAGGTAGGCATGGTTTTTCGAGGAGCACTACGGATCCAATAGTTTGGCCATTGAATTATTTAAAAAAAAACACGCCCGCCCGCCGCCTACCGCAAACGCCACAAAAATAGGTAAAAAACGATCGCCTCCAACCGCAAATAACACCGCAAACGCCGCAAAAAATAAAAACCGCCCGCATCGCGCGCCCGCCCGCCGCCAACCGCAAACGCCGCAAAAAATGAAAACCGCCCGCATCGCACGCCCGCCCACCGCCAACCGCAAACGCCTCGAAAACGGCCACCCGCCGCCAAACGCTAAAACCGCAAAATGCGCGAAAGGCACGCCCGACAAACGTCGCAAAAAATAAACAATCGCCCGCCCAACGCAAAAAACGCAGAAACTCCGAAAAAACGTCCGCATCGCACGCACGCAAACCGCCAACCGAAAACGCCTAAAAATCGCCCGCCCGCCACCAAACGCAAACACCGCAAAAAAGCGCCCGCTCGCCCCAAACGCAAACACCGTAAAAAGGAAACAAAAAAGCGCCCGCCCGCCCCAAAACGCAAAACGCACGCCCGAAACGCCAACGCAAACGTCACAATCAATTAAAACAAATAAAAAATCGCCCCCGTCGCAAACCGCAAAAAACGCAAAAACGCCGCAAACAAATCAAAACCGCCCGCATCGCCCGCCCGCCCGCCGCCAAACACAAACACCGCCGCAAAAAAAAACGCCCGCATCGCACGCCTGCCCGCCGCCAACCGCAAAACGCCGCAAAAAAACGGCCGCCCGCCGACAAACGCAAACACCGCAAAAACGCAAACACCGCCGCAAAAAACGCCCGCATCGCACGCCTGCCCGCCGCCAACCGCGAAACGCCGCAAACGCCGCAACAAAGGAAACCGCCCGCATCGCACGCCTAACCGCCGCCAATCGAAAAAGCCGCAAAACGCCCTACCCTACCCTACCAATATACATAACCTACCCATACCCTAGTCCTACCCATACCCTACCCATACCCTACCCTACGTTTACCTTATACTCTACCATACCCAACTTTACCCTACTCTACCCAAACGGCAAACCTACCTCTACCCTATACCTTACCATACCCATACTTTACCATACCCTTCCCATACTCAAACCTATCTCTATCCTATACACTACCTTACCCTACCCATACGTACCCTACCCTACCCTACCCATACCCTACCCTTGCCATACCGTATCCTACCTATACCCGGCATACTCATGCCCTACTCATACTTGACCGAGGAGTTTTACCAAATTTGAGTGCTATCGTCCTACCTGGTCTTGAGATATGTATAAATGGGCCCCTGCACGTGCGCACGCGCTTAATAAACTCCAGATGACTTATGTGAGCCACCAGTCTAAATTGTTCCTAACAGTGTACACAATTTGAGTGAAATCGGCCCAGGGATTCATCAGATGTAGAAGCGGACCCCCTCACGTGCGCACGTGCATGAGTCCACCCCACCTGTGAGACATGATCCTACATCGCTCGGTGAGTGCCCTACCTGCCGGCAGTCCAAGTTTCAGCGCAATCGGCCCAGAAACGGCTGAGTTATATGCAAGTACAGTTTTCAAGGGTTTGGCGATATCCCTAAGCGGGCGGTGCCCTGTAGCCTATGCCGTGCTGACTGATTGGCAAAAGTTTAATGACATGCCGGCTATAAGCCATCGATCGGATTTCATCGGAAAATATGTCTAACGTTAACAAAACACGGTGGTATGCCTGAGTCATTTTCACGGAAGTTTATTGACTTTTTGATAATGTTTTGTGTGGATATTGGTCACAAAAGAATGCGCTATCCGAATATGTGCGTTTCATGGTCAATTTTCAACGTTTTCGATACGTTACGATGTTGTAAAGGACGGCGCACTCTGCGCGCATCAAACTTTCAAATGAATCTTTCGTTATTAGGGAAGTGGTAGTTGCAATCACTTTTTATTTTCATTCATTGCATCACACGTGCAATTACCTAAAAAATGGTACCACACCGATTTCATTCGGCCAAACCGTTTTCAAACGGCACCGATTTTTCCTCCACGAGGCACGAAAACGGTAATTTTTTCACAACAATTGGTCCTGATGTGCACGTGACGCGACCAACGTTATAAAACCACATCAATACGCTAGCTTTATCTCTCCTCTATCGATCGGTGGCAACCGCGTGTCGCTGTGACAACCGGTCGTCAAGATATAAGCCCGGAAAGGAGCACGCGTCGGACCGATTTCGGCCGATATCGCCATTTTTCGCGCCCCGTGCTAAACCAATGGCGAACGTGCCTCGTGCTCGCGACCCTGTCAGAGACGCACCCCTGCACTATGGTTGGAAACGGCCTCACGGATGGCCGTGGGCAATTTCGGAATATATGTATATTTGGGGTGTCATTCTGTTGGAAATTGATGAAATGTTTTGAATTGGGCAGAAAAAATTATTTAGTTGCGCATTAGTCTCCATTATCGTACGTGGAATCGGGAGTTTCTGATAGTGGCTTTTTTGGTGCGCCGTCAAAGGTTTAAACAACCGCGCTGGTGATAGCATGTTGAGTACCTCCATGACGTTGTAAAACTGGATTATTATATCTCAAAATAATCCTTGTTATGTTTGCTATCGAGTGGAGTGACTCTTTTTCCCATGCGTGTTCAAAATCAGGAACGGCATTGCATTCTGTTTGCAGTGTCACCACAGCAATATTTGCAAAATTACGTTTATGTTTCATTGGACATACAAAAAGTTCTCCATCGACCTCCATTGAGCTTTTTGGCAGAATAAATCTCTGTTCAATTCTGCGTAAGGGGAACGTAAAAGCAGACTGCGCACTTGTGCGCAAAATCGTCCGTGAAGCTTCATCTCCCGAGGCGTACCTACCCGTCGCTTCGTTAGCACCAGGTCGGCTCGTCAGTCTTGCAATCGCTTATCCTAATAAATGATGGTAAGAAGCAGGGTTGCGGAGTCGTGGTGGCGCCAAATCCGACTCCGACTACGACTCCGACTCCTGACTCGTTGCCATGACTCCGGCCGACTCTGTCTCCGACTCCGGACCCCTGCCAGTGTTTCGGAGTCGTGATGGAGCTGTTCCGATTCGGACCGACTCCGATTTCCACTGCGGGCTCCTGACCGACCCCGACTCCGACTCCGACTCCTGGCTCGTTGCCACGACTCTGGGCGACTCTGACTCCGACTCCGACTCTGACTCCGACTCTGACTTCCACTCCGCTCCCCTCGTAAGAAGTAACTGCTCGCCCCTGCACCTGGAGTATGGATATCGTGCAAACGTGTATGGATATCCTGGAGTATGGATATGGATATCCACCGACAGAGCAGACATACAGACATGCTGTAAACGCCATTACACTGCCAATACCATGGCAAATCAAATGGCTATCTATGGCTTTTGATCATCGTTCTACATTTTCCAAAATCTTGAACTGAATGTTGGCAATTTCTCGTGACTACTTCACGACCATGATGCATGCATTTCTGAAATTGATCTTTTTTCAACCAGCCACGTACTCGTATGATAAAATGAATGTCACCATCGTGTTCTACGCCCAAAAGTACCCATAAAACATGTGTCATGCATGGGCTGCGAATAGGTACCAGTTTTAATTTTCGGGGTTATGTGCTTACCTGATTGACCTGACTTTGACCCTGGCCAGTGGCCTATGTTTGACTGACCCCTACATTGATCTGACACTCTTTTAGCACTTATATGAAGGGTTTTGACAGTTGTGACAGTTGTGACAGATTGTTTAGGACCAACTGTTGACTGAATTTATTTAGGACCAACTGATGACGATATAATCGAAACGCGAAACGCGAGGCACCGATTGCGAGGTTCTAAAGTCCATGCTACTGCGTTAGGCGGCACGGGCGGACATCGATAGCAGCGCCTCTATCGGTCACTAGGGAAAGCTGGGCTGTAGGCGACGAAATACCGGCTGAGTTGTCACACGTTAAATCGGTTTATAGACATCCGTCTTGTGAAAAAGTTAAACTTTTACCTTCAATATTTCTACGGGCAATTTAAGAAGTGCCTTCACATAGATTACAAAACCGTTTAGATTATTGTATTCACTTCAAGCCTTCCCTATTGTTCTTGACGATGATGCGGGAACTATTTTAATTACTGTTTCTAGCTTAGTAAAAGAACATATTGTGCAAACGATGAAAAAAGCATAAATGGAAGATTTTAAATGCAATTTCCTTTAACAATTAATGGCAAATTCTCTATACATCAAGGAAAAGGTGCATGCTAACTGATAATTTAAAGTCCTTGGGGGCAGTTGTTTTCTTCTTTTCTTACGTCGCCCCAATGGCCGCGAATACACTTGTGATAACGCCTATCGGAAAGCCCGATTTCAAGTATTTGACCTGACCTTGACCCGACCTGTGACCTCGAAATTCAACTTTAAAGTATTCATGTGAATCGTCTCGTCGTGTTCTTCTTTCGTTTGCCGCGCCTCGTGCGTTTCGCTGCGCCTATTTGTTCGCGAGTTATCGGCTGGGGGCGTTGAACGCCCCCCCCCCCGGCAAACGGCGGATGGGGAAATACCCCAGCAACTGCCGGGTTAATCTGACGCATGTTTTGTCATTTGATCGTCATTTTATTTCTTACTTTTTTGCCCAATCTAAAAAAAATCATAAATACTCTTTCTCCAAATTTTTGACCCTTTATGACCAATAGTAAGACACTGTGCGTCACTACGTTGATATTTCTCGCCAGAAAGCATAACAACAATATCCATTCAGTAAAAGCAGTATTCAAAACATGTTCAAAATGCCTCGCGATATCGATAACATAAGGAAAGACATAGGCGACTTATAACATACTTGCAATGATGACGTCACACACGCGTGACGTGACGTGACCTCGTCATTTCTGAGTTACTGTATGATGCACAAAGGACACTGGTATACCTATGCAAAGTTTCATCGCAGTCGGTCTACGCATTAACAAGTTATGGGCAAAACATTTTTTGGCGTTGACCCCCGGCCATCCGTGAGGCCGTTTCCAACCATAGTGCCCTGGTCGGATTGCCCCCAAATTTTAATACGATCGTTCGATTTGACCACGCTTGGTGCCTGCCAAATTTCACGCTCCTGGATGGCGCCGTTCCGGCGCAAGACACCCAGATGTGGATGACATTTTGCGCTTGTTACAGACCGACAACTTCTCTTTTATAATATATCCGACTAGATGGCATATTTTGCGCTATAACTGTGCGTTTTGATGGATGCGTTTGATGGGGCATTAGTTTGGGTGTGTGAACTTATGATTTTTATTTGTCTTATTTTGTCGGAGTTGGATATTTGTTTGAACGGCATGGTATGCTGGTGCTGGTTGCGGGTTGTTTGAGCCTTTCTCATGGTTTGCCTTTATCGAACTCAAACCCACCCTACCCTACCTTACCCTACCGTACCTTACTCATAATCTACAAATTGTTACCCTTCTCATACTCGATCAAAGTAATGTACCAAATTTGAGCGCAATCGGCCCAGCCGTTCTTGAGATATAAAAGCGGCCAACTGTGCGTGCGCACGCGCGAACTGAGACTCCAGATGACTTAAGCCAGCAACCTTTCTAAATTATCCCCAACAGTGTACAAAATTTGAGCGAAATCGGCCAAGCCGTTCTTGAGATGTATAAGTGGTCCCCTCACGTGCGCACGTGCAATCGGTCCACCCTACCTGTCACAAATGACCATGCATCGCTAGGTGAGTGCCCCCTCCACCCACAGTCCAAGTTTCATCGCAATCGGCCCAGTAATAGCTGAGTTATTCCTAGTACAATAATGTGCTGTTTACTGGTAGGCGTTTATTTTCAGTGTTTGGAATTCCCCTTTGCGGGTGGTGCATTGCAGCCCATGCTTTGCTAGCTATTGTCAAAAGTTGAATGGCCTGCCTGCCGAAGCCACCGATTCGATTTTGTCGAAAAATACCCGTAACGTTAACAAAACACGGTCGTCTGTTTGAGTCATTTTCACAAAAGTTTATTGACTTTTCGATAATATTTTGGGTGGATATTGGTCAGAAAAGAATGCTCTTTCCGAATATGTAGGTTTCATAGCCGTTGGTCAGCGTTTTCAATACGTTTTGATGTTGTAAAGGACATTGCGCTCCGCGCGAATTAAATTTTCGAATTAAAGTTTCATTATTAAGGAAATGGTACCGATCATCGCCCTTTATTTGCTTTCCTCTGATTACACGTACATTTGTCTGCAATATGATACAACACCGATTTAATTCCGTCAAGCCGTTTTCCAGCGGCATCGATTTTCTTCCCACAATGCACGAAATCGGTCATTTTTTCACAACTGGGGGTGCTGCCTTGCACGTGACGCGTGCTATACTATGAAACCATATCAATACGGTAGTTCCATCTCTCCTCTATCCATTGGTGGCAACCGCTTTTCGCTGCGTCCACCCATTGCCGAGATATCAAGCCGGAAAGCGAGCCGTGTCGGCCCGATTTTCGGCCGACCGCCGCTCTCGCCGACACCATGCTATCCCTATGAGAGCGCCCTTTTGCACGTGCCGACGGCGCACCCCTGGTCCGATCACGCCCAAATTTTAATACAAAGGCCGCCCACGCCCACAGATTCGGCATGCCAAATTTCACGTCGATACGCGGCGCCTTTCAGGCGCAATAAGACACATAAGTCATGACACACGGATGGAGATCGTACAGACAACTTATAATTCATAATATAGACTAGATGGCATATTTTGCGCTATAACTGTGCGTTTTGATAGATGCATTTGATGGGGCATTAGTTTGGGTGCGGGAACTTTTGATTTTTATTTGTCTAATTTTGTCGGAGTTGGATATTTGTTTGAACGGTATGGTATGCTCGTGTTGGTTGCGGGTTGTTAGAGCCTTTCTCGTGGTTTGCCTTTATCGAACTCAAAGCTACCCTACCCTAACCTACCCATACCCTACCTTACTCATAACCTACACGTAGTTACCCTTCTCATATTCGATTAAAGTAGTGTACCAAATTTGAGCGCAATCGGCCCAGCCGAGCTTGAGATATAAAAGCGGCCCGCTTCACGTGCACACGCGCTAACTGAGACTCTAGATGACTTGTGCCAGCCACCCTTCTAAATTGTTCCTAACGGTGTACAAAATTTGAGCGAAATCGGCCCAGCTGTTCTCGAGATGTATAAGTGGACCCCTCACGTGCGCACGTGCAATCGAACCACCCTACCTGTCACAAATGACCATACATCGCCAGGTTAATGCCCCCTCCACCCACAGTCCAAGTTTCAGCGCAATCGGCCCAGTAGCAGCTGAGGTATTCCTAGTACAATAATGTGCTGTTTACTGGTAGGCGCTTATTTTTAGTGTTTGGAATTCCCCTTTGCGGGCGGTGCATTGCAGCCCATGCTTTGATAGCTATTGTCAAAAGTTGAATGGCGTGCCGGCCATAAGCCGTCGATCGGATTTTGTCGAAAAATATCGGTAACGTTAACAAAACACGGTCGTATGTTTGAGTCATTTTCACAAAAGTTTATTGACTTTTCGATAATATTTTGGGTGGATATTGGTCAGAAAATAATGCTCTTTCCGAATATGTAGGTTTCATAGCCATTGGTCAGCGTTTTAAATACGTTTTGATGTTGTAAAGGACACCGCGCTCCGCGCGAATTAAATTTTCAAATTATTTTTTCATTATTAAAGAAATGGAACGGATCATCAGTTTTTGTTTGCTATTCTCTGATTACACATACATTTGTCTGCAAAATGATACAACACCGATTTCATTCCGTCAAGCCGTTTTCCAGCGGCATCGATTTTCCCGTCACAATGCACGAAATCGGTCATTTCTTCACAACTGGGGGTGCTGCCTTGCACGTGACGCGTGCTATACTATGAAACCATATCAATACGCTAGTTCCATCTCTCCTCTATCCATTGGTGGCAACCGCTTTTCGCTGCGTCCACCCATTGCCGAGATATCAAGCCGGAAAGCGAGCCGTGTCGGCCCAATTTTCGGCCGACCGCCGCTCTCGCCGACACCATGCTATCCCTATGAGAGGGCCCTTTTGCACGTGCTGAAGGCGCACCCCTGGTCCGATCACGCCCAAATTTTTATACAAAGGCCGCCCACGCCCACAGATTCGGCATGCCAAATTTCACGTCGATACGCGGCGCCTTTCAGGCGCAATAAGACACATAATGCATGACACACGGATGGATGGAGAACGCACGGACGACTTATAATTCATAATATAGATAGACTAGACGGCATGTTTTGCGCTGTAACTGTACGTTTTGATTAAATTGGTTTTACGGATGCATTATGCTGGGTTTAAAATCGTTGATTTGTATTATTTGGATCCCTACCCATACCCTACCCTGCCCATACCCCACCCTGCCCATACCCTACTCTGCCCATACACTGCTCATATCCTCCACATACTCTACCCTACCCTACTCATACCCTACTCATACTCGATTGAAGCTGTGTACCAAATTTGAGCGCAATTGGCCCAGCCGTTCCTTAGATATAGGGCCGACCCCTCACGTGCGCACGTTCAGTCGGTCCACCGCACCTGTATCACATGACCATGCATCGCCTGGTGAGTGCCCTGCCCACCCACAGTTCAATTTTCAGCACAATCGGCCCAGTAGTGGCTGAGTTGTTGCAAGAATAAATTTACTTTATTTACTGGCGAATCCCCTTAGCGAGCGGTGCCCTGCGCCGGTGTTCGTTGTCAAAGTTCAATGACCTGCCGGCTCTGCTGCTTTTCGTTCAGTTTTGGCAGCGAAGAAAATGAGCCAAGAGCACGTGCTCTCCGCTCGGCGCCAGCCGCGGCCCGTCATGCGAGAGAGATTCACGCGCTGACGGCGCACCCCTGGACCAATCAGCCCCAAATTTTAATACCAAGGCCGCCCACGCCCACAGATTGGGCATGCCAAATTTCACGTCGCTACGCGGCGCCGTTCCGGCGCAATAAGACACATAAGTCATGACACACGGATGGACGCACGGACGACTTATAATTCATAATATAGATAGACTAGATGGCCATGTTTGCGCGATAACTGTATAGATTCGATAGATATTGTTAATGGGTGCATTAAATTGGGTGTAGGAACTTCGATTTCATTTCCAGAATTGGGGTGAACTTGGATATTTGTTTAAATTGAACGGTATGGTGTCTCTGTGCTGGTTACGAGTTGTTAGAGCCTTTCGTGAGTTGGGCCCTTATTGCACTCAACTCTACCCTACCCTACACTACTCTACCCTGCCCATACTCATACCCTGCCCTGCCCATAACCCACCCTGCCAATACCGTACCCTACCCTGCCCATACACTATCCACACCCTGTCCTACTCATACCTTACCCTTCACCACATGCCGTACCTTACCCGACTCATAACCTCCTCAACCCTCTATCGAAGCGGTGTACCAAATCTGAGCGCAATCGGCCCAGCCGATCTTGAGATATAAAAGCGGCCAGCTGCACGTGCGCACGCGCTAACTGAGACTCTAGATGACTTGTGCCAGCCACCTTTCCAAATTGTCCCCAACAGTGAACACAATTTGAGCGAAATCGGCCCAGCCGTTCTTGAGATGTATAAGTGGACCCCTCACGTGCGCACGTGCAATCGATCCACCCTACCTGTCAGAAATGACGATGCATCGCCAGGTTATTGTCCCCTCCACCCACAGTCCAAGTTTCAGCGCAATCGGCCCAGTTGTAGATTAGTTATTCCTAGTAGGGTAGCCTGGGGCAAGACGCCCCAGATAATTTATTTTGCTACATAAATTTTGTCCCACATCACCTGGAAGGCCAAATTTGTGCTCAATGCGTTCTTTGGACATTTTACTTTAAATAACACCCCTCAAATTCATTCACTTATGATCGGACTCCAAGCTAGGAAGTGATTTGTGAAGCAACTGCAAATGGGGCATTTTGCCCCAACCCCAGGGCAAAACGCCCCACGGCCTGGGGCAAGTAGCCCCATACTTTAGATTAAAGATTTAACATGGTAGTTGGCTAAATCTTATGTGAGAGGTCCATTAGACCTCTGGAGGCACGGCACTGAAGTTAGCACATTCCATCCTGTCAGGTGTTCAGCTATGACACTATTGTATGAGCAGATTTTTCACCTACCTCATAAGACCAAATAATAAATTATTGCAATGCAAATGTTAACAAAATACTTCCTTTGCCATCCAGTTGCTGAGAAAAATACACATAAAGGCATAGAAACTTACTGTTCGCCAGCTACCGAACATTAGAAAGTGGGTAGCCCGAACAACACATGAGGTAAAACGCCCCAGGGGCTTTTTGCCCCGTGACCTACTGGGGCGTTTTACCCCATCACGTAGTTCGGTCAGAGAACAACGCCTTGCACTCCAGCAAGACATCATTTAACACGAACCAACCCGGCATGATAAGCGTTAGACAATAGTTGTTCAAAATACATAAAAGTCGCTAACCTGATGTGGACCATAAAAGAACGCCATGATACATAATCTGACAACAAAAGTCAAAACATAAAAATCACTCAAAAAACACATTTTTGGCTATATCTCCCGAAATAGTCATCACAATTTCTTTCCAGTCTGCTCATATAATGATCATATAGTGCACGTTTTATAGAAGAGATGATGTTTCCCCAGAACTCTGCCAGTTCCGAGAAACATCGGTGAGGCGTTTTACCTCGGCGGGGCGACTTGCCCCGGTCTACCCTACAATAATGTGCTGTTTACTGGTAGGCGCTTATTTTCAGTGTTTGGAATTCCCCTTTGCGGGCGGTGCATTGCAGCCCATGCTTTGAAAGCTATTAACAAAATTTGAATGGCCTGCCGGCCATAAGCCATCGATCGGATTTTGTCGAAAAATACCTGTAACGTTAACGAAACACGGTCGTCTGTTTGAGTCATTTTCACAAAAGTTTATTGACTTTTCGATAATATCTTAGGTGGAAATTGGTCAGAAAAGAATGCTCTTTCCGAATATGTAGGTTTCATAGCGATTGATCAGCGCTTTCAATACGTTTTGATGTTGTAAAGGACATCGCGCTCCGCGCGAATCAAATTTTCAAATAAATCTTTCATTATTAAGGAAATGGTACCCATCATCGCTTTTTGTTTGCTATTCTCTGATTACACGTACATTTGTCTGCAAAATGGTACCACACCGATTTCATTCCGTCAAGCCGTTTTCCAGCGGCATCGGTTTTCTTCCCACAATGCACGAAATCGGTCATTTTTTCACAACCGGCGGTCCTGTCTTGCACGTGGCGCGTGCTATACTATGAAACCATGTCAACACCCTAGGCCCATCTCTCCTCTATCGAGTGGTGTAAACCGCTTCTCGCTGCGACCCTCCGTTGCCGATTTATACAGCCGGTAAGTGGGCGCCGCAGGCCGGTTTTCGCCCGATCTTCGATTTGACCGTTTCCCGTGTTAACCCTATGGCGCACGCGAGCGCGTGCTGACGGCGCACCCCTGGGCCGATCACGCCCAAATTTTAATACCAAGGCCGCCCACGCCCACAGATTCGGCATGCCAAATTTCACGTCGATACGCGGCGCCGTTCCGGCGCATTAAGACACATAAGTCATGACACATGGATGGACGCACGGACAACTTATAAATCATAATATAGACTAGACGGCATGTTTTGCGCTATAACTGTGCGTTTTGATAGATGCGTTTGAGGGGCATTAGTTTGGGTGTGGGAACTTATGATTTTTATTTGTCTTATTTTGTCGGAGGTGGATATTTGTTTGAACGGCATGTTATGCTGGTGCTGGTTGCGGGTTGTTAGAGCCTTTCTCATGGTTTGCCTTTATCGAACTCAAACCCACCCTACCCTACCCTAACCTACCCATACCCTACCTTACTAATAACCTACACATAGTTACCCTTCTCATACTCGATTAAAGTAACGTACCAAATTTGAGCGCAATCGGCCCAGCCGTTCTTGAGATATAAAACTGGCCCGCTGCACGTGCGCACGCGCTAGCTGAGACTCCAGATGACCTGTGCCAGCCACCTTTCTAAATTGTCCCCAACAGTGAACAAAATTTGAGCGAAATCGGCCCAGCTGTTCTTGAGATGTATAAGTGGACCCCTCACGTGCGCACGTGCAATCGATCCCCCCTACCTGTGACAAACGACCATGCATCGCCAGGTGAGTGCCCCCTCCAACCGCAGTCCAAGTTTCAGCGCAATCGGCCCAGTAGCAACTGAGTTGTTCCTAGTACAATAATGTGCTGTTTACTGGTAGGCGCTTATTTTCAGTGTTTGGAATTCCCCTTTGCGGGCGGTGCATTGCAGCCCATGCTTTGATAGCTAATGTCAAAAGTTGTATGACCTGCCGGCAATAAGCCATCGATCGGATTTTGTCGAAAAATACCTGTAACGTTAACAAAACACGGTCGTATGTTTGAGTCGTTTTCACAAAAGTTTATTGACTTTTCGGTAATATTTTGGGTGGATATTGGTCAGAAAAGAATGCTCTTTCCGAATATGTAGGTTTCAAAGCCATTGATGAGCGTTTTCAATACGTTTTGATGTTGTAAAGGACAACGCACTTCGCGCGAATCAAATTTTCAAATTAATTTTTCATTTTTAAGGAAATGGTACGGATCATCAGTTTTTGTTTGCTATTCTCTGATTACACATACATTTGTCTGCAAAATGGTACCACACCGATTTCATTCCGTCAAGCCGTTTTCCAGCGGCATCGATTTTCCCGTCACAATGCATGAAATCGGTCATTTTTTGACAACCGGGGTGCTGTCTTGCACGTGGCGCGTGCTATACTATGAAACCATATCAATACGCTAGGCCCATCTCTCCTCTATCCAGTGGTGGCAACCCCACCTCGCTACGGCAATCTGTCGCCGAGTTTTGGGACGGGGAAGTGGGCGCCGCAGGCCGGTTTTCGCTCGATCGTCGATTTGACCGTTTCCCGTGTTAACCCTATGGCGCACGCGAGCGCGTGCCGACGGCGCACCCCTGGACCAATCAGCCCCAAATTTTAATACAAAGGCCCCCCACGCCCACAGATTCGGCATGCCAAATTTCACGCCGATACGCGGCGCCTTTCAGGCGCAATAAGACACATAAGGCATGACGCATGGACGGACATGTTATAATTCATAATATAGACTAGATGGCCATGTTTGCGCGATAACTGTATAGATTCGATAGATATTGTTAATGGGGGCATTAGTTTGGGTGTATGAGGTTATATTTTTATTTGTATGAGATAGGTGAAGTTTGACATTTGGTTTTAATTGAGCTGTATGGTATGCTGGTGCTGATTGCCAGGTTGTTTGAGTCTTTCGGATGCCCCTTATGCACTCAAACTTAACATACATACACTACAATACCCTACCCTACCCAGGATGGATGGATGGATGAACGCGATAACTGTACGTTTCGATGGCAATTGTTCATGGGGCCATTAGTTTGATGTATGAGGTTATATTTTCATTTGTATGAGTTAGGTGAAATTTGATACTTTAAAGTGTATGGTATGCTGGCGCTGATAACGGATTGTTTGAGTCTTTCGCATGTTAGGTCCCTTATGCACTCTACCCTACCATACACACTCTACCCTACTCATACCCTACCCCTACTCATACCCTACTCCTACTCATACCCTACCCCTACTCATACCCTACCCCTACTCATACCCTACCCCTACTCATACCCTACTCATACCCTACCCCTAATACCCTACCCCTACTCATACCCTACCCCTACTCATACCCTACCCCTACTCATACCCTACCCCTACTCATACCCTACTCATACCCTACCCCTACTCATACCCTACCCCTACTCATACCCTACCCCTACTCATACCCTACTCATACCCTACCCCTACTCATACCCTACCCCTACTCATACCCTACTCATACCCTACCCCTACTCATACCCTACCCCTACTCATACCCTACTCATACCCTACCCCTACTCATACCCTACCCCTACTCATACCCCTACTCATACCCTACCCTACTCATACCCTATAATAACGTAATGGCGCAAACCAGCCGCCCGCCGCCAAACGCTAACACGCAAAAACGCACAAAATGCACGCTCAAAACACCAACGCAAACGTCACAATTAGAAAAAACAGTGCTGCAAACCACAAACAGCACCGCAAACGCCGCAAAAAAAGAAAACCGCCCGACGCCGCCAATCGGAAACGCCGCAAATGCCGCCGGAAACGCTTCAAAAAAGCCCTACCCTACCCTACCTATACCCTAGCCCTACCCCTACCCCTACCCTACCCTACCCTATCCTACCCTACCCTACCCTACCCTACCATACCCTACCCATACAGTTGGAGACGAAATCAGATTTAACTCAATGCTTAATTAAGTGGTCTTCCTGTTACAGCATATTTGTTTTAGTGTTGATTCCGATTTCCGATTGATGTTTGGAGGCAGAAATAGATCAATTTAACGTAAAAAAGAAGCGCCTGCGCGAAACCGTGAAATGTACCAGATTTGGGCCTCAATGTACCAGCGTACCAGAAAATGTTAAAATGTACCAGATCTGGTACAATCGTACCATAGCGGCAGCACTGCGGCCGCCGCTCAACCGGTAAAAATGCGTCGAAAACGGTACAATCATTGCTCTGTTTCTTAGAGCCCTTGATAACTTTTTGAAAATATTTTGGGTCGATATTGATCAGAAAAGAGTGCTCTTTAAATATATTAAGGACTTTTAGCCATAAGTCTACGTTATCAATATATTATGATGTTGTAAAGGTAAGCGTGCCTGTTTCACGTAAAACTCGCAATTTGTAAGCGTTTAATTATAAAGATGTGCGAGTGAATGGCCAAAAATATATATATTCTGAAGAGGCCAGATCCTCTTTTAGTCCGTGAAATGCACCCCGTGTCATTCGAGTGCATCGTTTTCAAATGCCAACGTTTTTCCTGAAATGTGTAAAAAATGCCCGTTTTCTCGAGATTAGAGGCTATTTCTTTGCACGTGGTACATACCTAAGAAAAAAACTTATTGCATACGATAGACCCATCTCTTCTGTATCCATCAGTGAAAACCGCATGTCGCTGCGACTTACGGTTACCGAGATATAAGCTCGGGAAAGGAGCGCTGCAGGCCCGGTTTTCGCCCGTTGGCGGTTTTCGCCGGCCACGTGTTAAGCCTATGGGAGCACCCTTTTGCACGTGCCGACGGCGCACCCCTGGGCCGATCACCCCCAAATTTTAATACAAAGGCCGCCCACGCCCACAGATTCGGCATGCCAAATTTCACGTCGATACGCGGCGCCTTTCAGGCGCAATAAGACACATAAGACATGACACATGGATGGATGGAGAACGCACGCACGGACGACTTATAATTCATAATATAGACTAGATGGCATGTTTTGCGCTATAACTGTGCGTTTTGATAGATGCGTACTTTGAGGGGGCATTAGTTTGGGTGTGAGAACTTATGATATTTATTTGTCTTATTTTGTCGGAGTTGGATTTTTTTTTATAAATTTTGTCCGAACCTTTTGATGGGAAGGATTCACAAGGACAGAGCCACCGCTAAGCGAAGCTTGTTGCGATGACCCTGCCCTCTACCCTCCGATCGCGCAATTCCGATTATATGGCAGAATTTAGAGTCCAAAGTTTAACGTGCGCACAAAGCCGCGCACGGCCGGTCCCCTCGCTGACTTCACCTGGCTACGGCCTGCCACCAACCGCAACCATACCTGTCAGGAGGCCCATAAATGTCGAGCGCCCGTCGCGCTTCGAACCCGGACTGTTATAACCGGGAACGCGTGCTCTCACCACGCGGAGTCCAACGCTCTAACCAACTGAGCTACGGGACCGGCTATTTGGATATTTGTTTTGATATTTTTGGATATTTGGATATTTGTTTGAACGGCATGTTATGCTGGTGCTGGTTGCGGGTTGTTAGAGCCTTTCTCATGGTTTGCCTTTATCGAACTCAAACCACCCTACCCTACCCTAACCTACCCATACCCTACTTTACTCATAACCTACACAAAGTTACCCTTCTCATACTCGATTAAAGTAACATACCAAATTTGAGCGCAATCGGCCCAGCCGTTCTTGAGATATAAAGGCGGCCCGCTGCACGTGCGCACGCGCTGAGACTCCAGATGACTTGTGCCAGCCACCTTTCTAAAATCTAAATTGTCCCCAACACTCAACAGTGTACAAAATTTGAGCGAAATCGGCCCAGCCGTTCTTGATATGCAGAAGCGGACCCCTCACGTGCGCACGTGCAATCGATCCACCCTACCTGTCACAAATGACCATACATCACCAGGTTAGTGCGCCCTCCAACCACAGTCCAAGTTTCAGCGCAATCGGCCTAGTAGCAGCTGAGTTATTCCTAGTACAATAATGTGCTGTTTACTGGTAGGCGCTTATTTGCAGCGTTTGGAATTCTCCTTTGCGGGCGGTGCATTGCAGCCCATGCTTTGATAGCTATTGTGAAAAGTGAAATGACCTGACGGCCATAAGCCATCGATCGGATTTTGTCGAAAAATACCTGTAACGTTAACAAAACACGGTCGTATGTTTGAGTCATTTTCACAAAAGTTTATTGACTTTTCGATAATATTTTGGGTGGATATTGGTCAGAAAAGAATGCTCTTTCCGAATATGTAGGTTTCATAGCGATTGATCAGCGTTTTCAATACGTTTTGATGTTGTAAAGGACGTCGCGCTATGCGCGAATCAAATTTTCAAATTAATTTTTCGTTATTAAGGAAATGGTACGGATCATCACTTTTTATCTGCTATCCTCTGATTACACGTACATTTGTCTGCAAAATGATACAACACCGATTTCATTCCGTCAAGCCGTTTTCCAGCGGCATCGTTTTTCTTCCCACAATGCACGAAATCGGTCATTTTTTTCACAACCGGGGGTGCTGTCTTGCACGTGGCGCGTGCTATGCTATGAAACCATATCGATACGCTAGTTCCATCTCTCCTCTATCCAGTGGTGAAAACCGCTTCTCGCTGCGCCCACCCGTTGCCGACTTATACAGCCGGGAAGCAGGCGCCGCAGGCCGGTTTTCGCCTGATCTTCGATTTGACCGTTTCCCGTGTTAACCCTATGGCGCACGCGAGCGCGTGCTGACGGCGCACCCCTGGGCCGATGACTCCCAAATTTTAATGCAGAGGTCCCCCACGCCCGCAGATTCGGCATGCCAAATTTCACGTCGATACGCGGCGCCTTTCAGGCGCAATAAGACACATAAGTCCTGACAGACACGGGCACGCACGGACATCTTATAAATCATAATATAGATAGATAGACTAGATGGCATGTTTTGCGCTATAACTGTGCGTTTTGATAGATGCGTTTGAGGGGGCATTAGTTTGGGTGTGGGAACTTCTGATTTTTATTTGTATTATTTTGTCGGAGTTGGATATTTGTTTGAACGGCATGGTATGCTGGTGCTGGTTGCGGGTTGTTAGCGCCTTTCTCGTGGTTTTCCTTTATCGAGCTCAAAGCTACCCTACCCTTACCTACCCATACCCTACCTTACTAATAACTTACACATAGTTACCCTTCTCATACTCGATTAAAGTAACGTACCAAATTTGAGCGCGATCGGCCCAGCCGTTCTTGAGATATCAAACTGGCCCACTGCACGTGCGCACGCGCTGAGACTCCATATGACTTGTGCCAGCCACCTTTCTAAATTGTCCCCCAACAGTAAACAAAATTTGAGCGAAATCGGCCCAGCCGTTCTTGAGATGTGGAAGCGGACCCCTCACGTGCGCACGTGCAATCGATCCACCCTACCTGTCACAAACGACCATGCACCGCCAGATTAATGCCCCCTCCACCCACAGTCCAAGTTTCAGCGCAATCGGCCCAGTAGTAGCGGAGTTATTCCTAGTACAATAATGTGCTGTTTACTGGTAGGCGCTTATTTCAAGTATTTGGGTTTCCGCTGGGCGGGCGGTGCATTGCAGCCCATGCTTTGATAGCTATTACTGTATGCCTGGCCTATTCAAATACATTAGCCAGAGGGGTGTGGTAATAACTGGTGTAAGCAAATTGACCACGGTCAAAAATGCATTACCAGAATGCACTTAAGCCAACATTTTGGGATGGTCTCGTTCCTAAGTCGGCTAAGAGCTTCGGTCCAGAAAATAAATTTATCGTTGGCATACAGTAAAATACATACCAAACTCGGCCGGTGATAAATTTTCAAGACCTCAGTCCTTACTGATTTTTGAACTCGGCCTTCGGCCTCGTTCAAAAATTCAGTAAGGACCT
Source organism: Amphibalanus amphitrite (assembly GCF_019059575.1). Taxonomy (NCBI): domain Eukaryota; kingdom Metazoa; phylum Arthropoda; class Thecostraca; order Balanomorpha; family Balanidae; genus Amphibalanus; species Amphibalanus amphitrite. The sequence goes on along the minus strand of NW_024882476.1, from coordinate 98,177 downwards.
CGGTCTTGAAAATTTATTTACACCGGCCTCGTTCAGTATTATATATTGTCAGAAGTTGTATGACCTGCCGGCCATAAGCCATCGATGGATTTTGTCGAAAAATACCCGTAACGTTAACGAAACACGGTCGTATGTTTGAGTCATTTTCACAAAAGTTTATTGACTTTTCGATAATATTTTGGGTGGATATTGGTCAGAAATGAATGCTCTTTCCGAATATGTGGGTTTTATAGCGATTGATCAGCGTTTTCAATACGTTTTGATGTTGTAAAGGACGTCGCGCTCCGCGCGAATCAAATTTTCAAATTAATTTTTCATTATTAAGGAAATGGTACGGATCATCAGTTTTTGTTTGCTATTCTCTGATAACACATGCATTTGTCTGCAAAATGATACAACACCGATTTCATTCCGTCAAGCCGTTTTCCAGCGGCATCGCTTTTCCCGTCACAATGCACGAAATCGGTCATTTTTTCACAACCGGGGGTGCTGTCTTGCACGTGGCGCGTGCTATATTATGAAACCATATCAATACGCTAGGCCCATCTCTCCTCTATCGAGTGGTGTAAACCGCTTCTCGCTGCGACCCTCCGTTGCCGATTTATACAGCCGGGAAGCGGGCGCCGCAGGCCGGTTTTCGCCCGATCTTCGATTTGACCGTTTCCCGTGTTAACCCTATGGCGCACGCGAGCGCGTGCTGACGGCGCACCCCTGGTCCGATCACGCCCAAATTTTAATACAAAGGCCGCCCACGCCCACAGATTTGGCATGCCAAATTTCACGCCGATACGCGGCGCCGTTCCGGCGCAATAAGACACATAAGTCATGACACACGGATGGAGATTGGACGGACAACTTATAATTCATAATATAGACTAGATGGCATGTTTTGCGCTATAACTGTGCGTTTTGATAGATGCGTACTTTGAGGGGGCATTAGTTTGGGTGTGAGAACTTATGATATTTATTTGTCTTATTTTGTCGGAGTTGGATTTTTTTTATAAATTTTGTCCGAACCTTTTGATGGGAAGGATTCACAAGGACAGAGCCACCGCTAAGCGAAGCTTGTTGCGATGACCCTGCCCTCTACCCTCCGATCGCGCAATTCCGATTATATGGCAGAATTTAGAGTCCAAAGTTTAACGTGCGCACAAAGCCGCGCACGGCCGGTCCCCTCGCTGACTTCACCTGGCTACGGCCTGCCACCAACCGCAACCATACCTGTCAGGAGGCCCATAAATGTCGAGCGCCCGTCGCGCTTCGAACCCGGACTGTTATAACCGGGAACGCGTGCTCTCACCACGCGGAGTCCAACGCTCTAACCAACTGAGCTACGGGACCGGCTATTTGGATATTTGTTTTGATATTTTTGGATATTTGGATATTTGTTTGAACGGCATGTTATGCTGGTGCTGGTTGCGGGTTGTTAGAGCCTTTCTCATGGTTTGCCTTTATCGAACTCAAACCACCCTACCCTACCCTAACCTACCCATACCCTACTTTACTCATAACCTACACAAAGTTACCCTTCTCATACTCGATTAAAGTAACATACCAAATTTGAGCGCAATCGGCCCAGCCGTTCTTGAGATATAAAGGCGGCCCGCTGCACGTGCGCACGCGCTGAGACTCCAGATGACTTGTGCCAGCCACCTTTCTAAAATCTAAATTGTCCCCAACACTCTACAGTGTACAAAATTTGAGCGAAATCGGCCCAGCCGTTCTTGATATGCAGAAGCGGACCCCTCACGTGCGCACGTGCAATCGATCCACCCTACCTGTCACAAATGACCATACATCACCAGGTTAGTGCGCCCTCCAACCACAGTCCAAGTTTCAGCGCAATCGGCCTAGTAGCAGCTGAGTTATTCCTAGTACAATAATGTGCTGTTTACTGGTAGGCGCTTATTTGCAGCGTTTGGAATTCTCCTTTGCGGGCGGTGCATTGCAGCCCATGCTTTGATAGCTATTGTGAAAAGTGAAATGACCTGACGGCCATAAGCCATCGATCGGATTTTGTCGAAAAATACCTGTAACGTTAACAAAACACGGTCGTATGTTTGAGTCATTTTCACAAAAGTTTATTGACTTTTCGATAATATTTTGGGTGGATATTGGTCAGAAAAGAATGCTCTTTCCGAATATGTAGGTTTCATAGCGATTGATCAGCGTTTTCAATACGTTTTGATGTTGTAAAGGACGTCGCGCTATGCGCGAATCAAATTTTCAAATTAATTTTTCGTTATTAAGGAAATGGTACGGATCATCACTTTTTATCTGCTATCCTCTGATTACACGTACATTTGTCTGCAAAATGATACAACACCGATTTCATTCCGTCAAGCCGTTTTCCAGCGGCATCGTTTTTCTTCCCACAATGCACGAAATCGGTCATTTTTTTCACAACCGGGGGTGCTGTCTTGCACGTGGCGCGTGCTATGCTATGAAACCATATCGATACGCTAGTTCCATCTCTCCTCTATCCAGTGGTGAAAACCGCTTCTCGCTGCGCCCACCCGTTGCCGACTTATACAGCCGGGAAGCAGGCGCCGCAGGCCGGTTTTCGCCTGATCTTCGATTTGACCGTTTCCCGTGTTAACCCTATGGCGCACGCGAGCGCGTGCTGACGGCGCACCCCTGGGCCGATGACTCCCAAATTTTAATGCAGAGGTCCCCCACGCCCGCAGATTCGGCATGCCAAATTTCACGTCGATACGCGGCGCCTTTCAGGCGCAATAAGACACATAAGTCCTGACAGACACGGGCACGCACGGACATCTTATAAATCATAATATAGACTAGACGGCCAGGTTTGCGCGATAGCTGTATGCTTTGATACCCTACTTATATCCTACTCATACCACTACCCTGCCCATACCCTACCTTCCCCATATCCGACTCTGCCCATATACCACACCCTGTTCATACCCCACCCTGCCCATACCCTACCCTGCCCATACACTGATCATACCATACTCTCCACATACTCTACCCTACCCTACTGATACCCTACTCATACTTGACTGAAGCTGTTTAGTGTTTACCAAATTTGAGCGCAATCGGCCCAGCCGTTCTCGAGATATAAAAGCGCTCCCTGCACGGGCGCACGCGCTGAGACTCCAGATGACTTGTGCCAGCCACCTTTCTAAATTGTCCCTAACGTTGTACTAAATTTGAGCAAAATCGGCCCAGCCGTTCTTTAGATATAGGACCGGACCCCTCACGTGCGCACGTTCAGTCAGTCCACCTCACCTGTAACACATGACCATGCATCGCCTGGTGAGTGGTGAGTGCCCAGCCCTGCCCACCCACAGTCCAATTTTCAGCACAATCGGCTCAGTGGCGGCCGAGTTATTGCAAGAATAAATTTATTTTATTTGCTGGCGAATCCCCTTGGCGAGCGGTGCCCTTCGCCGGTGTTCGTTGTCAAAGTTCAATGACCTGCCGGCTCTGATGCTTTTCGTTCAGTTTTGGCAGCGAAGAAAATGAGCCTAGAGCACGTGCGCTCCGCTCGGTGCCGGCCGCGGCCCGTCATGCGGCAGAGATTCACGCGCTGACGGCGCACCCCTGGCCCGATCACCCCCAAATTTTAATACAAAGGCCGCCCACGCCCACAGATTCGGCATGCCAAATTTCACGCCGCTACGCAGCGCCTTCAAGGCGCAATAAGACACATAAGTCCTGACACACGGATGGATGGATGGATGGAGATTGGACGGACGACTTATAAATCATAATATAGATAGACAATAAAGCAAACAGTATTTTACCTAATCTCCCCACAGCTCGCTTACACAAAGCCCCCTTATTTCTACTACCACGCCGCAATGACATGTCACATGATAAGATCCTCGAACACTCCATCTCACCTACTGTTTGACCGCTGCTGCTCCAGCTTCCGAGAATGCAGGCTGGTGTCCAGTGTCCCCCGGACTGTTGAAGTCCAGTGATTCGGCGTGGGCCTTCTCTTGCACGTGCTGCACGCGGCATTCTGCCACGTCTGTCGTTCTCGGCTCCAGTCGGCTCTCGTAGTGAGGCGGCCAGGCTTATGGCGACGCCCGTGCCTGCTGTTAGACATGAGAGAGGTATTCTGAGCGGACATTGAGCCGCGGTTCTTGATTGATGGATAGCTGGATATTCCTTGGGGTTGGATCTTTGCATCGTGGGATGGTTGGGATCGTTGGGATAATTAGAATAGATGACAGGTCAGTAGTATATGATGACATGTTCCGCTGAGCTGACTCAATGACTTGCTATCAGGGCAGGCTGCCTCTTGATTTCCGTTCTTGTTCAATTGCGGTGACTTCATTCCACGGTGCAGGTTAGGGTCATGGAACGTAGGTTGCTGAATAACTGCAAACATAACAAACGATTTGCATCTTCTTCATGGAACACGGAAGAATGCTGTTTTGAGGGACATTGCATTGAAGGAAAAACTTGTGATCTTGCTGACCGGATCGCGATTTTTTTTTGTAATGAGTAATTATTTTAGGAGAAGGCGAGAGAGCTGCATTCGTACATATATAAGAGTCTGCTTGCTTGTATTTTCCAGTCGGCTGTCATCGGAGCGGAGATAAACTTTGCCTGCCCCATTTTGCATCTTTTGCCTTCTCTCTTCTATGTGAGGAGCTCCTTCCGGAAACTGTTCCCGTCGCTCGCTATGACGGCCCTCTGCATTTTTCGTCCCGATGGCTTTTCAAACTTGGTTCAGTACATTTGCTTCCCCACATTTTGCTATTTGTGGAATCCAATTTGCTTATCTTGCACTTGATGTGCATCTTCCCTCAACATGATACTTGTCTGCGTTTGGTGTCGTGTCTGCATCTTCGTTTTCTGGGTTCTTCGGTTCAAGCAACTCTGCTGCCTTCGTGTTGAAAGTCAATTGCAATGCCCCACGTTTAGGGCGCCAGTACTGTATGTCAGTTCCCCAATTTAGGTTCCACTGGGCAAGTGAAAATTTTAGAACCCAATTTTGAGGTGGAGCAGCGCCGGGCGCGAAGCCACGGGTGCTCTCAGCACAGGTAGTGATGCAAAGTGGACGGAACAGATCAGCAATGAGCGATCGATGTCCGCAGGTCTCCAAGCACCGCTTCCTCTTTTTATACCCAGAACCGCTATCGTACAGGTCCCGGCAGCTGTGTGATAACGTAGACTTGATAATTCATCGGCGTCAGCTTGTCGTTTGGCAAGGGTGCTTTTTCTTTGTCCTTTGTTAGGGCTTGTGTGATATGACGCGTATCTCTGCTCCGCATACTGAATCGTGAGTGGGGTCGGTCCAAGGCCGTATAAGAGAGGTAGAATCATCCCGCGATTTCCAATGGACCGGTCGCTAAGCATTAGCGTGACGTCACTGGTGGAGACTGGGCGGCGCCCGGCTCCAAGCTCTACGTCGGGTACATTTGGCACCGTATAGTTGCTATTACTGAACGACGAACGTAACGACAACTAATGACTCTTAATATTTTTTTACCCACCTAAAGCTGATTTCCTTGCCGGTACATTGCCGACCCGAGCCCCAGGGTTGACAATCATGGGATGGGATATGGGTCGGATGGGCGACCTCGCAACGGGAGGAGGAACGATTGCAATTGTTGTGTTCCGCACCGCCGATTGCATTCTCTATCTGCACCGGGAGGGGATGCAGGGGGCACGTGCCCCCATCGGATCAGGGGGCCTCTCGGGCCAGAGGGGCCTTGCGACGCCAATTGGCGGCTGAGGGTCCACGCTGGCATCTTTCGACTCAGAAGGGCCCCACAGGGCTCGGAAGAACACCTTATGTGTTCCGAAGAGCCACACTTCTCTCCATAAGAGCCCCACACCGGCTTTTTAGTGTCCCTTGTCGGCCTTTGAGGGCCCCTTGCCGGCTTCTCAGGGCCTATTGGCGACCTCTGAGGGCTACTTGCCGGCCTCTGAGGGCCCTTACCGGCCTATCAGGGACCAGCAGCTCTAAGGGTTCCACACACGCCTGCGATGACCAGCTAAACCAATGGTCGAAGGTCCCCACAACGGCGCCTGCGAGGGCCCTCACCGGCGGCTGTGAATGTCCCACACCGGTGCCTAGCTGAGGGCCCAACACTGCCACCTCTTGAGTGCAACCGGCACCCCTGAATGAGGTCCCGAAACCAGTGCTTCTTAAGGCCATATATCGGCGTCTCTGGGGGCTCAACGCCGGAGCCGCATCGGACGGCCACTCACCGGTGACTTTTGAGGCCCCACACCGACGACTCTGAGGGCCCCACTGGCGTCTGAGTGTACCTTGCTGGTCTCTAAGGACTCCACAGGGCTCCCGAAGACACCGCAGACCTCTTGAGAGCCCCTTGTCCGTCTCTGAGAGCCCCTGTCGGCGTGTAAAGGGTTCAAACCAGCAGCTCTAAGGGTCCCACACCCGACTGTGACAACCCCACACTGCAGTGTCTCTGAGGGCCCACAACGGCAACTGTGAGGACCCTCACCGGCGCCTCTGAGGGCCCACAGCGGCACCTCTGGGGGCTTCGCACCAATGCCTCTGAGAGCATCACACCGGTACCTGTGAGGGCCCACACCAGTGCCTCCAAAGGCTTCATAACCGGCGGCCCTGAGGGCCCTACACGGGTGATTTTGAGGGGCGTACCGAGGGCACCACACAATCCCTTAGTCTCGCTGAGTTTCTATTCGAATCCCATACCGGCTTCTATCCCAATTCCGGCTCAACTAATTATATCAGCCCCCCCCCTCCCCCTCCATGGGTCAGCAGCGCCGCGCCGGTGCCGGGGGCCAGCGCCATCGGGGCGGCAGTCGGCCACGCGCACTCAGTGGTTAGCGCTTAGCACCGGCGGCTAGCGCACGCCTGGTGTGTTATCGGCCGTGAGCCGCTCCAAAACGGCTGCATTAACTGGTCGATATAGGTGGTAGGCAGATGCAGAGATGCAGGTGGATTGATGACCGGCAGGCTTTTGTGTTTTACAAGGGTGAAGGGTCGAAGTCGGCTGATAAGTGGTGAGCGGATTTTATCAGATGCCGGTTCACTATGACCTTTGTCCGGGTCCTGGTACCCTGACGCACTCTTGGAGAGCCGAATTACAGCAAAACTCCATCCACGACTGTATCTATACGGCTTACGCTTTTCTGAAAACGCCTGCGTTTGGCCTTCTACGGGCCCGGCCGCCCGGTCCTCCAGTGACGTCACCGGTAGTGTTAAGCTGATTGGCTAATAATACATGGGAAGAACCGGGACGACATCCCCCTGGGTCGGTCCTGGTTATTGTTTTTCTCCAGCTGGTTGTAGTTTGCCCGAACGCCGCAGTTATGACGTTGGTTATCTCCTTGCCACCTGTCTCATACACTTCTGTTTTTTTTTCGGGGTGCTTCTCCTGTGCTGACTTTTCTGCTTTGCAGGTGGTCGGCAGCGTCGATGCCACTCTGGTGAATGCCTGATATGGTTGGCCATTGACCCGCGATCCTTTCGGTGGAACACCTGTCCGTGTGGTCTCATATTTCGCTCCTTTGTCCCGCTGGAGAAGGAGAGGCGTGTGCGACCTTATTGCTTTGTTTGGTTGTAATAATGATGCTTCGAGTATTGGTTCACCCGTAGATTGCTTTGTTTGCTGGACGCCCATTGTCCCAGCTGTCCTTCCGTCACACCGGCGTGGTCTCCGACAGTCGGCGACGCTGCTCGTCCAGCGAATGCGTCATATGGGCGCAGGTGTCCCCCAGTTCCAGCGGAGCACCTGTGCTGCTTGCCGCTTTGTCCCTGCGGGCGTCATAATACCCGGTTTCGGCGCCTCATTGCTTGTTCTGGTCGCTATCATGATATATCGGGTGAAAATGTGACGGATGCCACATTTTTTCGAATCACAGCTTACAGGAATTGACAGAATCATAAGGCATGCATATTGGTGTGAGACTAAAAGCCAAACACGCAAAAGTGAGAGAAGAACGGCGCTTCAATTCCCGACACATTCATGGATAACGCGGGTCAACAGGGCGCAGGCGGCAGATGGCCTACCCCACCTGGACCCGACGTAGCGCCGACCCCTCTTATCGGTCGCACGCCAATTGGGTGGCCACGCCAAAAACGGGCTACACCTGGCACTGCAGAGGTGTAAACACTGCCGCCTCCCCGCCCGCATCTACAGGAAAAGCTCATAACGGAACTTTATCTCTCCAAAGCGCAATCGGCCGGCATCCTGTGCGCCAACCCTCTGCACCTGCGCCTGGGATATCGCCACCGGCACCGCCTCGACCTAGTGGATCGACACCGGTGTGAGCATGTCAAACAAGAAACAGCTGACGCAGGGACCCCTCGGGCCGTATCATGCCGCAAGTACCGCAAATAGAAGGCGTCAAGCCATCAAAATTACACTCACGCCGACGAAGTTATCAGCCGCCGACAGACGCTAACCAAATTTCCCAGTCACCCTCCCTGCGGAATCGGAGGTGCAAATAGGTACGTCCAGAAGAGCAGATGTTCCGTGCCGAGAGTGGGGCACGCCAATGCCCATATCTGGCATTCACCTGACGAGCAGCGACGCCGACGGTCGGGGACTAGGGGAGAGTGGGGCAAAGCGGCCACCGGCCACCCTAACGCTTCTCACGATGCCAACGCTTGATTTTTAAACTTGGAAAGATTCTTTCTATACCTATGTGATCCCTATTAAGTTGCCTTTTATTTTAACTGCGTTTTATTTCCAAAGGCGTTCACATATGAAAGATATTGACAAAACTTTAAACCTATGCATATTGGCCACTTTGCCCCATACCCTGGGGCAAAGCGGCCACCGGCGTCTTCTCAAGTCCCGATATGAGAAACAAAATAGTTGCCTCGTGTACGATTAGGGTATTTGATGATGACAAAGTCGAGCGAGGATGGATGTTTACTTTATCATCTTCCACCTGTAGATAAACAAAGAAAGGATTTTCATGAAAATAAACATTTAATTGCATTATTTGGTAACTCATGCAAATGAAAAGTGGCCAAGATGAATGCATGACGAAACATTTGAATATAAATAATGTTTTTTATCCAGATGGAAGCAACTTATAGCCAATTTGCCACTTTGCCCACTTTGCCCCGGCCACTTTGCCCCGCGCATACCGTCCGAGACAAAAATATTCCAGCTTAGCTATTAGTGGGGTAAAAAACATTAAAATTGGTAGAATACATGTACGATAACCATGCAATGCATGGACAAGAACGCTTATAAAAATTCCAAACGGTTATGGAATAACATAACGTTTAAAAATTGTAAACATAGTTGGTAACCTGGCAAGAAATGTTTTTCCGTGTTTCACAGAACAATGGTGATGGGCCTGAAACCCCGGTCTGGCTCATTCGAACGACCGTGAAAAGAAGTATAATTGGAAACCATAAATTGGAACTGACGCCAGCTATGAAGGGCTAAAACGATGGGTGGCCGCTTTGCCCCGGGTGGCCGCTTTGCCCCACTCTCCCCTACTGATACTAGACGGCAGCTGGGACAAATGAGCGTCCAGCAAACAGAGTAATAACTGACGAATTCGCTAATATCACAAGCGTTCGGCCAAAACAGGAACAGCTGGGAAGTTCAATGACCATGGCGGACCATACATATGAACCAATACCCGAGATATCGTGATTACAACCAAACCAAGCAATAAAGCGCCGACGCCGGACAGTGTACCTCAGCTTCCCAGCAGAACAAAGGTGTGCTCGACAGATGGCAAGAAGATAGCAACAGTGATAAGCACTGCACCCGGCCCAATTACAACCAGCTGGGAGAAAGTCAATAATCAGGACCGATGCCACTCATGAGTCATCATACAGATAAAGATACTAGGCCTATCACGCCACACCGACGAATTATCTAGCCATGCTTATCACACCTGGAACACCAACGCGATAGTAATCTGGGTATAAAGGAACGGGACAGTCATGGAGGAGGTACCGAGGAGTGCACAGGACACCGGAGTGCACGGAGCATCGAGTCCGACTGGGCGGAGCGCAGAGGACACGGCAGTGCATGGAGGATGGAGTACGACGGGAGGAGCGCGACGGGCAGCAGCTGACGAGGGAAGATCCAGTACGACAGTGATCGAGAGCTGGATCGAGGAAAGTGCACGCTCTCAGCCATCGACAACGGACAAACTGCTATCTCATCGACCTCGCGGTGACCGGCTTGGTCAACAACGCCGTTCAAGTAAGAATTGCCACAGAAAGAAGTCTGCTCAATCCTTGCCAACATGCAATCATTCAGCTCCCGTCCCTCATATATTCACTCCGTGATTTGCACCAACCGGCTGATGGTTCAGGGATACCTTTCTCGGGCTGAGCGTGAGGATTAGGCGTAACGACAACACCATGTAAGCTTCTTTTTTTTTGGGGGGGGGGGCAAAGCGTTGATTGGGTATTAAATATTATTGATTGGGTTGATTGGTATTGGGTTGATTGGGTATTTTATTAAATGATCTTATTGTTTCTAACTTATTAATTCAAGACTAAATGCAGAAAAACAGGATATTCGCCCACGCTTCCCCATCTTCTTTTTAACGACTAAATTTGACTGAGGCCCGTCATAGAAAATAATAGCCTGCCGTTAAAATTATTTACCCAAAAGCGCTCTACACAAGAAACGCCAGCCAGTCAAAAACCGGCCAACGATACGATCTTTCTAGTGCTTTAATTATATCAATTGAAAATTTCAGGAGATACGAATAACCTTAATCCTTAGAGCTACTGGACGCTCGCAGCATTCGCTAGCATTCCATTGCCAGCTGCATTGCCAACATCACATATGCATTTATTTGAGTGCATCATAGTTAGTTGTAGTTGACAATAGATAAACCGGCCTTAGTAAACCCACGCCTCATCATCCTTCCCAGTTCCCTTCCAAGCGGCCACGCTACCGGCCGCCGCGCCGGGCCCACCACCGCGATACGCAACCAAAGTGTGACGTCATGACTAGTGGCTGGGGCATAATCAGCTGACGGCCCTGTGTTAAAGCAATGGGACGAAATTTCATCAGTATTTTTTAGAAGAAACTGGACCTAGTTAGATAGTTTGGGGGCCAGTTTCTAGGTAAACTGAGCATATTCTATTTTTCTACGCCCAAAAAATGCTATGTTTCAAAGCGGAAAGGACCAAATTTCGCGAAATTGTTACGGGCGGCGAAATTGACGCACCAAATACATGACCTTGAGACGCGAACTGCGACCGCGTCGGGAGGATTTCGGTGCGAAAGGTTTGACATATTTGAGTTTGAGCTGGATAAATATTTTTTATTCGTAAAAAGCAAAGGAGAAAATTCACCATAGAAGTTATTTTCAAAATCTTTTTTATTTTAAATCTATTATTTTAAACCTCTTGATCCAAAATGTTTTGTATTTCTGCGTCAACTTCGCCGCCAATTAGGTTTTCACGAAATTTTGTGCTTCGCGTTGTTAGATTTTGCAATATTTTTTTTCATAGAGAAATAGATCATATATCGTTGTCCTAGATCAAGCTACTAAAACTATCTAACTAGGTCCAGTTTTCTTAGGAAAGATCGGCAAAATATTGCCCCATTGCTTTAGCAGGGGGCCGTCAGCTGATTATGCCCCAGCCACTTGTCGTGACGTCACGACTTTGGTTGCGTATGTGGAACAGGCCGGCTAGAGTGCGTCATTTGCCTGCGGCAGTGCCCAACCGCGCCGGGGCTGTTTGACAGGTCACCCGCACCGTGACCTCGCCACCCCCCCCCCCTCTCCCTAGCCCACCTCCCCAACGGGCCAGCTCGGTAGTGACCTCTCCTTGAATTTGACATGGACTCGACTAAGGCTCAACGCCATCTAGTTACGTCTGGAGATCCTTACTAGATCCACTGTACATGACCTGACCTAAAATTCAAGTGACCTTGACACCCACCCTCGTGCATGGGAGCAACATCATATCCCATGTTTGAACGTTTGAAACCACGAAAAGACTGCATACGCGTGGCTAATGCGAGCCGACACACCGAATCGCGATTCCGGCCAAACATGGTCTCAAAAAGTAGGCCACAGGTCAAAGGTCATTAAGGTCAGGGTCATGAAATTTGCAGGGTAGGTGTATAATTAATCAACGCGAGGGTACTGAATGTTTCGTTGCGATCGGCCGCTTTTTACGCGACTTATTCGCAAAAAATCGAGGGGGGTCCGTTCGACTCCCCCCTATACGGGCGAGGGTTACCCCCGAGTTGCTGGGGGGCGTTAAACGCCCCCACTTTTTTCGCTGGGCCATACCAAAAAACGGCGCGCCGCAGGCGCGCCAAATTTTGGGTACCTGTAGGGAATTGATTGACGTTTATTGTGACAAAATTTCAAAAAAAAAAATCGGCCGGAAAATTTTTGAGATATCGAGGTTTCAGTGACGTCATGATTTCTTGGTTTTCGACCAAAAACGTTATATGTTCAAAAAATCATATAAAATCACAAAATAGACATACAGACATGCCGTAAACGCCATTAGACTGCTAATACCATGAACAATCAAATGGCTATCTTCGATTATTGATTATCATTCCGCATTTTCCAAAATCTTGAACTGAATCTTGGCAATTTCTCATGACTACTTCACGACCATGATACATGCGTTTCTTAAATTGAACTTTTTGAGCCAAAGACGTACACATATGATAAAACGAATGTCACCATCGTGTTCTACGCCCCAAATTACCCATAAAACATGTGTCACAGGCTGCGAATATCAGTTTTGATTTTCGGGGATATGTGCCTACCCGGTTGACCTGACCTTGACCCTGACCTATGCTTGACTGACCCCTACATGGAGCTGACACTCTTGTAGGCCTTATATGATGGATTGTGCACCATTTTGACAGAGTTTATGACGAGAGGCGCCCATTGTGAAGTCCTGAAGTCCATGCTACTGAAAGTCCGATTTCAGGTGTTTGACCTGACCTTGACCCGACCTGTGACCTCAAAATTCAACTTAAAAGTACTCATCTGAAGCGTCTCGTCGCGTTCTTTCGTTTGCCGCCTCGTGCGTTTCGCTGCGCCTATTGGTTCTCGAGTTATCGGCTGGGGGCGTTTAACGCCTCCCCCCAGCAAACGGTGGGTGGCGAAATACCCCAGCAAGTGCCGGGTTAAGGACCTGCATCGGCTCTGAAGGCTCAACTTGGCCTTTTCTGGACTCTGGGATCCAACACCAGCCCAAGCCTGTCTTTTAGGGTGCCACACTGACCCCTGAGGGTCCCATCCTTGCCTCAAGGACCCGCATTAGCCTTTGAGAGCCTAAGTCGGCCTCTGATGGCCTCAAACTGCCATTTTCAGGCCCTGTACTGGTCTCTGAGGGCCTTAAACTGGCCTCTGAGGGCACAAACCAACCTCTAAAGGTCCCATACCGGTTTCTGATGGCCCATTTTCTGCCTCTGAGATCCAAGACTGACCCTTTTGTGCCTCTGAGGGCCCCGTACTGGCTTCTGAAGGATCGATACCGGTCTCTGAGGACCAATGTCAGTCTTATAAGGGCCTCACACTGACATCTGAGGCCCACATTAGCCTCTGATGGCTCCAAATTGAGACCCTATTTAGTCCCCAATCAGCCCATAAGGTCTCTGATGGCCCTATTTTGTTGTGTGGCTGGGGACCCATGGCTTACACCTTTAGGCGTCACGCACTGGCCTCTGAGAGCCCACATTGGCCTCTGGGGTTCCATACGGGCCTTTGAGGCCCCTATGGCAATGGGCCCCTGTAAGCTAGCACCGCCCCCCCCCCTCCGAGGTTTGGCAAAGTTGCCAAGTTGCCCCCACCCCCAAACGCCAAGTCTGCTACCGCCCCTGCATTCAGATGCATCCATTGTAAAAAATAACTTGCACTGCAGTGATTGGGGGCTGGGGCACTGGCTGCTAGCAATTTTTTTTCCCGGGAAACCGAAGTGGTAGTTCCTACCGGACGTCTGGCCGGACCTTTATTTTTGCATTTGCTTCTGGGCAAATCGACGCCACTGGGTGGGCAATTGTGGTGACTGGGTAGGCATTTGCCCACCCAGTGGGTATGTTAGAGGAGGCCCTGCTCAGATGTCATCAAAGGCACTCAAATGGCATCAAAGTGCCCTCAGCCGACATCAAACGGCCTCAGAAGTCCTTAAAGGGCGCCAACGGGCCCTCCGCCGGCGTCAAACGCCTCCGAAGGCGTCAAAGGGTCCTTGGCTGGCGTCAGAAGGCCCCCAACTGGTATCAGAGCACCCTAAACTGGCGTCAGAGGGCCCTAAGCTAGCGTCAAATGGCCCTCCGAATACCTCAAAAGGGCCCTCAGCTGGGGTCAAAGGGCCCTCAGAAGGCCTTGAAGGGCGTGAAAAGACCATGAGATGGAGTCAAACGGCCCTCCGAAGGCCTCAAAGGGTCCTTAGCTGGCGTCAGAAGGCCCCCAGCTGGTGTCAGAGGGCTCTCAGATGACGTCGAACGGTCCTCAGCTGGTGTCACACGACCTTCAGAGGGCCTCAGAAGGCCCTCAACTGGCGTCAAAGGGTGCTTAAAAGGCCTCAAAGGGCCCTCAAATGGCGTCGAAGGGCCCTCAGCAGGCCTCAAAGGGTCCTCAGCTGACATCAAATGGCCCTCAGCTGGCGTCAAATGGCGCTCAGAAGGCCTCAAAGGGCCATCAGCTAGGTCCAAAGTGCCCTCAGCTGACGTCAAATGGCCCTCAGTAGGCCTCAAAGGGCCCTTAGATTTTCGGGCCCTTTGAGGGCTTCTTCGTTGTGACAGCGCTGCTTTGTCGGTGAGGTGCGCGGTCGCCGTGGGTCCCTCGCACGCCGCCGGGACAGCGAGAGGTGGGTGATCGGGGCCGCCGTACGTGCCCTGGTACGGGCTTCCTGAATATCTGTTCCGACTGGTATTAGGAAAGTGAGCATGCCGCCTCAAAGTTGTGTCTTTGTAGTAGGTAAGTGGTATAAAAATGAGAAGAAAAAAAAAACGTTAAATTGCTGGTCTGTGATCTCGCTACGTAATGACTTTAATGTCAATGTGCCTTAGTAAATGCGCCCCGCTCATACACATCCGGACCAACCCGTGACAAGCCTCCGCTTCTAGCCAGGCTGGGTCGGTCGGCCGGCCGGCAGTCAGGCGCTACCCGCGCTGATTTCTGAGGGCCTTGCATCCACGCTTATTAATCGAATATTTTACGTGATTGTTAAGATGGTGATAATTACTCACTGAATCGTATGTGAATGAAACATGCTGCGTAAACAAAAATGGAACATTAAATGCTTTGAAAATTGAACGGGTACTGAAGTAATTGTTTTATCATGTATCGACAGAAGCTTAGTTTCAAGTCAACCGAAATATAATCGCGTTGGGGAACTTTTTCGGCTGGAGCCTGGGGCCCTTCGGCATGGAGGGCCCCAAGGCCATCTATAGAAGGTACAGTCACTCCCCCGCCGACCAATCAGAGACAGATCCTGAGTGACGTCACCCCTGATGCTCCATTCCTTTACAACGTAAAAATGACTAACTTAATTTGAAGATTTGTTGGCGACACTCTACACATATCGCTCAACCGTTGATGTCATTGGAAAGTCCAGCTAATTTTCTAGCGATAAAAAAGAGCAACAATATGCTAAAAAATGGCCAGTTTTGAAGATATATAGGATTTAAAAATCCTCTGCAGTTGCAGGAAAGCAACGTAAAAACGCATCGAGCTTATATTTTTACTATGAATAAGTCATTTTCAGTAAGTTTCTAGATATGGTATCGATTTATACAACAACTTTATTACAATATTTTTATTGCCTGGAACTTTATTTCAAAATAATATTTTCAAAAATGGCAACTGTTGGCAAGTAGCTTTGAAGCGATTGTGGCGCATTATTGTCCTGAGGCCCCCTTATGATGTCATCAAAAGTGGAGTGACATGGGTCTGGAGGGCCCAAGTTTGCAGGTCGTGCCCCCCCCCCCCCGTTCCGAAATCCTGTGTGCGCGCCTGTTTAGAGATATGCACCATCTATGCTCTTTGGAAGTGCCCCTACCCTCATTGAAGGTCGCCCCCATCACCAAGTGCACCCCCATCTCAAAAGCAAAAGTTACACCCCTGGGTCAGGTCACCAGGTCAACCAAAATTTAGGTCATAAAAAAAGTTTGTCCCCTCACCACAGCAAGAGTTTTCGAGCAAATATGTTCAAACTTCCAGGTTCAAATAAGCTTACCGATATGTGCAACATATGTTTCGGTTTTTGTTATATCCTTGACAGATCATGACCTGAGGTCACCAATGCTTACCATTACGGTCAATGGGGAAACGATTCAAACTAACATGTTTGGGGTAAAATGAGAACTTACATGCATGAAACATTCATATCGTCTTCATATAATGAAGAGTACGTTATTGGAGGTGTCATGTCATATCAGGTCACACGAGGTCACTGAGGTCAAACACTATTTTTGCATATACCTTGTACAGAAAAGTATGTTCAAAGTGTTAGCCTGACCTTGACCTGAGGTCATGCCAATTTCTCTAGCAAAGTATGTCATGTTGCATATCAATCGAATCACCTAAGTGAGTGCAATACCTTGGTTTGACTATTTTGTCGTTCAATATTGGAAATGCGATATATATATATATATATATATATATATATATATATATATATATATATATATATATATATATATATATATATATATATATATATATATATATATATATATATATATGCTCTTCGATAGCTTCAGCGGTGGCAGAGTCGTCCCACTGTAGAGCATACTGAAGAAGTTGCTCTTGATGTGCACCACCGAGGCAGCGTTCAGGGGACCTGACGGCAAGCTGTATAGTCAGAAGGACGGCATAGCCATGGGGTCGCCGCTCGGACCATTGTTCGCGAACTTTTACATGGCCCGTCTCGAGAACACTGTGCTACAGGACATGGACGGACCACCAGAGCTGTACGCTCGATACGTAGACGACATATTCGTCTGCGTCCGTGATGAGGAGCATCTGAAGACGCTGAAGACGGCATTCGAAGAGGCTTCCGTCTTAAGGTTCACTTACGAGGTCGGCGGCAACAAGATTGCATTCCTCGACACCATGGTCGAGAAGCTGGATGACGGCATGTGCAGTACCTCGGTCTACAGGAAGACAACGGACGAAGGACATTGTCTCAGCGCTCAGAGCGAGTGCCCTGAGCGGTACAAGCTGAGTGTGATCAAGGCATTTGTCAGGCGGGCTGTTAACAACAGTTCATCTTGGCAACATGTCCATGCAGAGCTCACCAGATCTCGTCAAATCCTCGTCAACAATGGATACAGCAATCACCTCGTCGATAATGAAATCAAAAGACAACTTGATGCCTGCCATCAGAGGAGCGAGAAAGGTGAGCAGAGTGAGCAGCAAGAGTGCGAGGAAAGTGGACAGAAGAACGATGAGAAAAGTCAAGACAAAACGGAGAAAACGGAGAAAATCAAACTGTTCTACCGCAGTCAAATGAACACAGCCTACAAAACGGAAGAGAGGGTCATCCGAGATCTCATCTTGACTAACGTCAAGCCGACAGACCAGGCGAAGAAAGTGACACTCATCATATATTACAACACGAGGAAAACCGCAGATCTCGTCATGGTCAACAACATGTTCAAGAAGAAGACACGAGACAAGGACAACAGACACTTACAGCAAGCCAATGTAATTTATCAATTCAGTTGCCCCGAAGAAGGTTGTAGACTTCTCAACAAAGATAAATACATTGGCGCGACTACCACATCCCTGTCCAGACGACTTACAATGCATAAACAACAAGGCGCACTGAAGAATCACATGCACAAAGAACATGACAAGGACATCACACGACAAATTTTGGTGGACAATACCGAAATACTGTGCTCTACCCATGACCAGCGAAGACTGTGGGTGTTGGAGGCGCTGTACATCCGTGAGTACTCGCCTCACATCAACAAGCAGCTCTACAAGTCGGGGTGCACGACACTCACGCTTTGGAGCTGAACAATGCGATGGGTATTAGTGATATCGGATTTAGGAGGGCTATATGACGTTTAGAGTATCTATGTATCTGTGCATAGAAGGGTGTCATATTACCAAAATGTGTCATGTGTCATGCATCCAAGTGTGGAACGATGTAGGTATATTAGTTAGTGTGTTTACTGAATGTGACAACTGCAAGAGGCCTTAGCAATTTATCACGCACAATATGTATTTAGTTTTTCTCCCTTCCATTCTAATAGCAAACTTAGGCTCTGTGCTTTTACAATTTAACCTTGTGATCATGAAGATGTAGATGTCTTCGAAAGCTTAAGGAATTTAATTTTGTATACATGTTATGTCTGAAACCTTTGCCAATATAATCGGACAATTATCAACATCTCTCAAGAAAACGATCCGAAAATACGAACACACAAATCGGAAGCTCATAAAAGCAGAATTCGCACTACGGTTCAATGAACAATATATATATTTGTAAAGTTAGGGAGCAGATTCTCTGATATACAGGTTTGATTGAATATGACAGCTAGTTGAGCGTTGATGATCTTCTTTTTGGTACTTTCTAGCAGTCGAAATACTTTTCTTTCTTCATCACACAATCTTGACAACACATCACGGGTATTTATTTGCAACGTTTCACTCATTCGATGAGCATCATCAGGCATATGTGTAATACAAGATATACATATGAATAATACGATGATCACAAGTAAATAAAAAGTATGCGGAGTCATATGTTAAAACAACATTCGTATTCGGCGTTCGATTATAAATGTACAGGTCGATGTTAACGTTAGGGTGTGAAAAGAATGCGTTTATGTCATCAGCGTGTTGTTTTTAATGACACAAGAGCACGTTCGGATGTTTTAGGAGACACTTCGTAGACACAAGTACAAAAACATGCATATCGAACACTCAAAAACTCACAAATCCAAAACGACAAATCACACCCATGCTTTCCGGTCACTTTCCGGTACCTGTCCCGGGACAGTGAAAAGAATGCGTTTATGTCATCAGCGTGTTGTTTTTAATGACACAAGAGCACGTTCGGATGTTTTAGGAGACACTTCGTAGACACAAGTACAAAAACATGCATATCGAACACTCAAAAACTCACAAATCCAAAACGACAAATCACACCCATGCTTTCCGGTCACTTTCCGGTACCTGTCCCGGGACAGTGACCGGAAAGCATGGGTGTGATTTGTCGTTTTGGATTTGTGAGTTTTTGAGTGTTCGATATGCATGTTTTTGTACTTGTGTCTACGAAGTGTCTCCTAAAACATCCGAACGTGCTCTTGTGTCAATAAAAACAACACGCTGATGACATAAACGCATTCTTTTCACACCCTAACGTTAACATCGACCTGTACATTTATAATCGAACGCCGAATACGAATGTTGTTTTAACATATGACTCCGCATACTTTTTATTTACTTGTGATCATCGTATTATTCGTATGTATATTAGGGTGGCACTTAGCAATAGGGTGAATTTTATGTTATCCGATTTTTAGGCGTGCGGGTGGTTTTCTGGTTCCATTCCCGTAAAAAATAAGGTGTGCAAAATGGTTTTGAAAAATGTTGATATTTAGGGGTCGCGAATTGAGGTCAAAGTTGACGGTTTTGGGGAAAAAATCAACTTTTTTGAAAATACTTTCAACTTATTTGGAATAACATTTGCGGTCACTAAGCGTCATTTCCGACGGATTTTGGCTTTTATTTGTATAAAAATTGCTTATCTCATCACTTCCGGCCGATCGTAACCAGTCCAGGTCGGGGTAAGACAGGTCTGATCGGGGCTGTTTTACCCATGTCAGGCCTGTTTTGGCCTGCGACCAGTACCTCCTCACAGAGGAGGTCAAATCCTCTGATTAGTGTGAGGAGTGACCGGTTTCTCCTGTTCCAAAGGGAGGACGAGCCTTACGGTTCTATCTGTTCTTGAAACATGCTCCTCTTCTGTCAAAGAGAATGTGAAGAAGTTGGAGGAGTCAGCCTATCGCCGCGGGGCGAAAGCAGAGGCAAGAGTGTGCATTGAGCTGCACCGGTCTATTGTGCTTTCGGGAAATTCTTCCGATTCTAGTGCCAATGCCAGCAATGAGCAACAGACTTACCCGGCCGTTGCGGCGCGCACACGAAGGGAACGTCTTCGACGATGGCGACCATGAGAGACCCTTAACGTCGACTCACACTCCTAAGCGCATGCGGGCGAGGAGGCGTCCCCAACCTAGTGAACTGGCCTCTACCGGGCCAAACGGCCCAACCGTAATGTGTGAAGGACACGTGAACCTGTTATCAACTGCGGCACGGAGCTTAGGATACGACTCCGGCTGAAGCGCGAGTCCTGAACCGCGAGGGAAGGAGCGGCGACCGATTCTTCGTCCTGGTGTTGGGGGAGGGGGTATCGGGGTGGCCAAGCCCCTCGCCGTTCCCAAACTCCCGTCAGTCCACGCACGGGAAGCCATGCTCACAGCGCTGGGGGACTAGGAGCTGGAGAAGCGGATCTGCGGCCTTTTGCTTCGACGCCACGACGGCGAACAGCATGCTGGTGAACGGGGCTTAAGCCCTCATCGAGCAGAAGCTGGATCGGCCCGTACTCTAGCTGGCCTGCCGGCACCACGTGCAAGAGTTGGTCCTAGACGACCTTCTCCACCTGCCCTAGAATCTCGAGCGGCCTCTACATCCAGCTATTCAAGAGGCTCAAAGGCGAGTGGGAGATCATTCTTCATTGACAGGATCACACCGGTGGCGTTCGCCGTCGACGACGTTCCGGAGTGGGACGCGCTGCTGGTCAGCTTCAACTTCTGGAGCTCTGTGTAATTGCTCTCGGCGGAGTTCCAAGCACGGCATACGCTTCTCCGCCTCAGAGTACTCCACTGAGTTAGGTGGATGGCAAAGGCCATCCGCACTGTGGATGTCTTCCTATTCAGGGAGCAGTTCCGGCTGACGGCGGCAGAGGCCCACGTCATCACATGCTGTGCGCTGTTCATTGTCTGCACGTACGCCGCCGCCGCCGCCGCCGCCTTGTCTCGGACTCTACTCCCCGCTGCTGCGCCGGCTCTGGACCTGACCTTCGTGAACTCTGAACTCGCTCTGTACCTACCCCGACAAGGAGCTGTCGAAGGCGACAGTCCCGGTCTTCGGCCGTCACCTGTGGTACTTGAGTACTACAGGCTTGTGACTCTGGAGCTTTTCGACCCCGACCCTCGGGCTCAATCAAGGCATGGTGCGGGCGATAGACTTGTAGGAGAGGGAGGACGAGGACCCGCCCCATAAATCCCTAGTGGACACAATGAACGCCGCTCTCGTGACCAAGACGTTGGCGAGCTTCCTCACACCATCGTTCAAAAAGCTCTCAAGGATCCACGACCTGGACGCGGGGCTCATCATCAATGACCAAGCCCACTGGGAGGCCAGCAGCTAGCAAACCGCAGCTCGTGTAGTCCGGGAGCTGCGGGTGGTGAATGACTTCACCAGGCGCGGTATGGCGCTGATGTAGGACTGGCACTCATGGAAGACAAAAATTAGCGCCAGTTCTTCCTCTATGTTGTTAAAAAAATCACAGTAAACGCTAACCTGACGCCCAAAGATCGATTGCAATTGCTAAACAGGCTACACACACACAAAGTGATCTGGGTGCCCACTGCCCATGATCCCCTCCTGGTCACCTATTAATGGGTGGCGGTGTAGAAAAAAAATGATACCTACCCCTCCATCCAACGAGGCGCTAATAATCTACAAAAGAGGAAGAACTGGAGTAGTGGAGTACATAGACCAGCGTTCCGGCGTGACCGAAACTGCGTGGAATATCAATAAACAATATGAAAATGACAAAGAAATGCCTTATTATTATTCCAAAACAGAGTAATAGCAAAGGCAGAAACGATTTTTTTAAAATCTGCTACAACTTTGACCTTAATTCGCGACCTCTAAACATCAATATTTTTCCATACAAATTTGCTTGCCTTATTTTTTACGAGAATGGAACCGGAAAACCACCCGCACGCATTAAAAATCAAAAATTGATTTTTAAGTGCCACCCTAATGTATATCTTGTATTACACATATGCCTGATGATGCTCATCGAATGAGTGAAACGTTGCAAATAAATACCCGTGATGTGTTGTCAAGATTGTGTGATGAAGAAAGAAAAGTATTTCGACTGCTAGAAAGTACCAAAAAGAAGATCATCAACGCTCAACTAGCTGTCATATTCAATCAAACCTGTATATATATATATATATATATATATATATATATATATATATATATATATATATATATATATATATATATATATGTTTGTAAACTTCGGCAATAAATCTTCTTTTAGACAAAGACCATTAAACGTAATAGCACTTTCACATTTCGAAAGCTTTGTTTGTGTTTTTATGATCTTATTGACTATTTTCTTGCTGTTTTCGTCAATACGATGTATCAGATCGGCAAAGTTCATGTAAAAATATTCGTTAAAGTTCGACGCGTTTCGAATGTATTATACATTCATTTTCAAGTACACTGTGAGACACTCGTTCAAATAATGCGTACATGGACACGTTTGAAAAACAATATACAGGTCACGAGTAAAATCATAAATAACACTTTCAGTTTCAGCGCGCTATACTACAACAGTAAATATGATCACGTCACACATAGCGCTAGTCGGGTTGGGTAGCTTGTGTTGGTGTTGTTCTGCGTGTTTGTGGGTGTGATGTGTGCTGCATTGTACCCCAGAGAGCCAGTTTTTCTAGGCGTGCGTTTTTCTGTTCATTGATGCTTGGTGTGTGGTCTCTGATGTGTATGGCCTCTGTGATCTCTACGCGTCTGGGGTCACGGTTGGAGTGGATGATCGACGTGTTTTCTACCAGGTGTTCTCTTGTCAGTCTAATGTTGTGTTTCTCCAGCATGTGTGTCTTGATTGCTCCCTCCTGTTTGTGCATGGTCAGACGACGAGACAAAGTGGTGCATGTGTATCCAACGTAGCTGATGTTCTGAAGCCTGCAATCTTCAGAGGGACAGTCAAATTGGTACACTACGTTGGTACGCATGAGCCGCTTAGTCTCAATCGGGTTGTTTTTCATGACCAGATGTTTCGTCTTTGTGCTCTGATAGTAAATGTGGAGCATGAGTTTGTCAGACTTGTCCTTGCATTCTACGTTTTTCGTAATGATGTGTTTAAGTATCCGCTCGTCTTTCTCATATTCTGTGTTCATGAAGTTGCGGTAATATAGGTGGTGTGATGTGCCCTGCAACTCCTGCATGTTTGTGTCGTTGTATTTTGTGTCAAGTTGTCGTTGGATTTCTGAGTCTATGTCTCCATTGCTGTAACCATTGTTAACTAGGAGCTGTTTGAGGCGCATAAACTCTTCGTGCATGCTCTTGTTGGTGGAGCAAGTACGGATTGCCCTTTTGACAAATGCTCGGATCACACTGGTCTTGTACCTACTCGGGCATTCGCTGTTAGCGTTAAGTGTTTGGCCTGTGTTGGTGGGTTTGCGGTACACACTTGTGTGATACTGGTTTGCACCTCTTTCTACTAGCACGTCAAGGAAGGGCAAAACATCGTCGCGACTTAATTCGTAAGTGAAGGTCAGTACGGAGTTCGATTCGAATTCGTTCACAAGTTTCAGCAAATGCTCACGGTCGTTTACATCCACAAAACAGTCGTCTACATATCGCACGTAAGTGCTCGGGGCGATGTCGGGGTCGCTGAGGACATGATTTTCGACGTGCGCCATGTAAAAGTTGGCAAAGAGGGGTCCCAAGGGTGACCCCATGGCCACGCCTTCCTTTTGGACATACAGTTGTCCATCTGGTCCCCTGAATGGTGCATCTTTAGTACATGCTTTGAGGAGTCTTTCAAGGATATTTCTAGACAAGTTTAGAGCAGGAAGGCCATTGCTACGTTTCTCATACACTTCATCTAAGATAATATCGATCGTTTCGTTGATTGGAACATTCGTGAACAAAGATTCGACGTCGATGGATGCAAGAATCCCACCTGCCTCTGGCTGTTTCGCACGAAGGATATCTAAAAACTCATCGGCAGAATTGATGCAAAATTTGGCAGGTATGTATGGTTTTAACAGCTGATTGAGTCTCTTGGCTAGCTTATATGTGGACGTGCTCACCTGTGATATGATGGGCCTCAGAGGGTTGCCGTTCTTGTGTGTTTTTACCGTGCCGTAAAGGTATCCTGGGGTAAATTCACCGACAATAGTTTGAAAATGGACACCATCAATCACTGCGTTGGCACTTTTAATGTCACGATTGACCTTTGCTTTCAGTTTCTTGGTAGGGTCTTCTTTTATCTTTTGGAACTTGGTTGTATCAGAAAGAATACCACTTAGCTTGCGAAGGTACTCTTCCTTATCGAGTATCACGAAAATTGGAGACTTGTCGGCTCTTCTGATGATGATCTTATCGTTGTCTCTTAACTGCTTTGCGGCTTCCTTCAGTTCTTTCGTTAGTAGCTTGCTGTTCGAGTTGCCTCTCAGTTTGTTGCCTTCTCCTATGAGTTCGCCCTTCAGATCACCCTTGATTACGACTTTCTCATTCTTTTCAAGCTGAAGAATGTCCTGGTATAAAACTTCTAGTTCAGTTTTCTTGTCGATTCCTTTCCTTTTTGACTGAATGTGACAGTTCAGGCCCAAATTAAGGAAATTATGCTGTTCATTCGTCAGTTCAATTGATGACAAATTGACGTACCCTTGTTTTTGTAGCGGTAAGTTGAAAGTGCCCCCATAGATATTCGACAGTTTCTTTGCTATCTTAGCCTTATTTGCATGGTTACAGTTTTCAGCTTTCTCATCTAGACATTTCAGTAACTCTTCTTTGATGCTGGCTTCTAAGTTTCTGTTGTTTAGTTCAGTATATAAGTTGCTTAACTTGTCTTGTATTTGAGAGCGGAGAGATTCCTTTTTCCTCAATTGCTCTTCGACAAGTTTCTTTCTAAAGTCTTTCGTAAATGCTTCGTTCTTGGCTGCCGGGTCGTGTAATCTTATGTTTGTAAACTTCGGCAATAAATCTTCTTTTAGACAAAGACCATTAAACGTAATAGCACTTTCACATTTCGAAAGCTTTGTTTGTGTTTTTATGATCTTATTGACTATTTTCTTGCTGTTTTCGTCAATACGATGTATCAGATCGGCAAAGTTCATGTAAAAATATTCGTTAAAGTTCGACGCGTTTCGAATGTATTATACATTCATTTTCAAGTACACTGTGAGACACTCGTTCAAATAATGCGTACATGGACACGTTTGAAAAACAATATACAGGTCACGAGTAAAATCATAAATAACACTTTCAGTTTCAGCGCGCTATACTACAACAGTAAATATGATCACGTCACACATAGCGCTAGTCGGGTTGGGTAGCTTGTGTTGGTGTTGTTCTGCGTGTTTGTGGGTGTGATGTGTGCTGCATTGTACCCCAGAGAGCCAGTTTTTCTAGGCGTGCGTTTTTCTGTTCATTGATGCTTGGTGTGTGGTCTCTGATGTGTATGGCCTCTGTGATCTCTACGCGTCTGGGGTCACGGTTGGAGTGGATGATCGACGTGTTTTCTACCAGGTGTTCTCTTGTCAGTCTAATGTTGTGTTTCTCCAGCATGTGTGTCTTGATTGCTCCCTCCTGTTTGTGCATGGTCAGACGACGAGACAAAGTGGTGCATGTGTATCCAACGTAGCTGATGTTCTGATATATATATATATATATATATATATATATCAGAACATCAGCTACGTTGGATACACATGCACCACTTTGTCTCGTCGTCTGACCATGCACAAACAGGAGGGAGCAATCAAGACACACATGCTGGAGAAACACAACATTAGACTGACAAGAGAACACCTGGTAGAAAACACGTCGATCATCCACTCCAACCGTGACCCCAGACGCGTAGAGATCACAGAGGCCATACACATCAGAGACCACACACCAAGCATCAATGAACAGAAAAACGCACGCCTAGAAAAACTGGCTCTCTGGGGTACAATGCAGCACACATCACACCCACAAACACGCAGAACAACACCAACACAAGCTACCCAACCCGACTAGCGCTATGTGTGACGTGATCATATTTACTGTTGTAGTATAGCGCGCTGAAACTGAAAGTGTTATTTATGATTTTACTCGTGACCTGTATATTGTTTTTCAAACGTGTCCATGTACGCATTATTTGAACGAGTGTCTCACAGTGTACTTGAAAATGAATGTATAATACATTCGAAACGCGTCGAACTTTAACGAATATTTTTACATGAACTTTGCCGATCTGATACATCGTATTGACGAAAACAGCAAGAAAATAGTCAATAAGATCATAAAAACACAAACAAAGCTTTCGAAATGTGAAAGTGCTATTACGTTTAATGGTCTTTGTCTAAAAGAATATATATATATATATATATATATATATATATATATATATATATATATATATATATATATATATATATATATATATATATATATATATATATATATATATATATATATATATATATTCGAATAGTTCGGAAGCAGGTTCTCTTTTATGCAAGTTTTGTTAAACACAACAGCATAACAACAGCAACAGCAGCATATATATATATATATATATATATATATATATATATATATATATATATATATATATATATATATATATATATATATATATATATATATATATATATATATATATATATATATATATATATATATATATATATATATATATATAAGAAAAAGCTTCAGACGTTTCGATAAGTATTATTATCTTCGTCAGAATAAATAAGCCGTAGGGTATTGCCTTTACGGCAATACCCTACGGCTTGGGTCTTCGCATGAAGAGGATCTGTACCAGGGAGGATGATTACAGGAAGCACAGGGGTAATCTAAAGGGGAGACTTCTGGAGAGAGGCTACCCGGGTTCTCTAGTCGAAAAGGAGCTTAGAAAGGTCGATAAGGTCAAAAGGGACACAATTCTAACCAGTAGAAAGAACAGAGATGTACAACAGAGAGTACCACTAGCCCTCACTTACTCCCGCTACCTTCCCAACATGACAGCCATTCTTAAAAGCAAGCGGCATCTCCTGCACCGCTCTGAGAGGATGGCTAGCATTTTCCCCTCTGACCCAATGGTAGCGTACAAACGAGGCAAAAATCTGGAAGACATACTGGTGCATGGTAAGACTAGGCGGGTGATATCTGACGAAGGCGAGCGCAAAGTCCAAAACTGTGGTAAGAGTTGTGTCATTTGTAAGCGGACATATGCGAGTGGGGAGTTAGTGCAGGGACCGAGACATGGGTGTGTCACCACTTATGACCGAACGATTGGGTGTAGGAGTGTAAATGTGATATATGGGACATGGTGCAATGTGTGTCGATGTGTGTGCTATGTGGGTGAGACGGGCGGCTGTCTGTACACTCGCATCCATAACCACCTGTAGTCGATAAGGGCCAGTAATCCTGCTGTGTCCCTCCCGGTTCGGCTCCACTTTCTTGCCCCGGGACATAGTATAGATGATGTGTGAGTCGTCGGGCTAGAAAGAGTGTGGAGCCAAGATGTCGAGTACAGGCGGTCAAGAGAGAAGCGGTGGATGAATCTGCTGGGAACGCAAGGCGGAAAGGAGGGAATGAACAAGCGCTACGGATGAACGGGTGTCGGCTGGCGACGAGTTAGACTGACCCGCAGGGCACAGCCGTCAGGCGGCACAGCCTACCACAAAATCTTAAATTAAAATGTCTTCACAAAATTTGGAACCGCAACGCGGCCGGAGGGATCCGGTGATTATGGAACAGGCGTGTATGTCATCGTGTGTAAATTTGAGTCGTTTTTGGTTGGTAGGAGACCGCGTAGTACGTATATTGTCTGAATTTCCTGTTCTGTTTTAATGCGTACATTTTATTGGACGTGCACGAATATGTTTATCACGCTCATGTTGATATGTGCGCCACGTACGTGTTGTGTTGTGCGGCGAAACGATGAGGCCATTTATTCTGACGAAGATAATGATACTTATCGAAACGTCTGAAGTTTTTTCTTATATATATATATATATATATATATATATATATATATATATATATATATATATATATATATATATATATATATATATATATGTATATTTCGGAAGCAGATTGTTTTTGATGCATTGATCATTGAATAAAACAGCGGCTTCAGCATTGATTATTTTCTTCGTTGTGCTCTCGATGTTACGAATCACTTTTTTACCGATGGCTGTGTGCTTAGCAAGCAAAGATCCTAAAGTCATGATGACAAGTAAAGTAAAGTAGCGCATGTTGATATATTGGGTAAACTCAACGTTTCATCTCTCATGAGACATTATCAAGAGTGAATATACAATTTGTTAATGGTGAGAACATGGTGCTTATCAAGTTATCCCAGACATGTTTGCCCGTATCATATAATATATCGCAATATAATCTCACTTCGCTCGATGAACTACAGTCCTAAATACACAAGATTGTCACAAATCTGTCTCCTTATAATAGCAAAAAGTGCAATGATTTTATACGCTCGTGAAGAGTGTGCAACAGAATCTACAGTTGGCTGATACGCATCCCGCTAAGTAAACTACGAGACATATCGTGCATAGGAATACCGGACATATTTACAATGCAATATTGAACTCGACACTTACAAATACACACACATACTCACATATCTACAGTCTTTCACAACGTCGCTGTCATCCTACGTTCACCGCGGTCCTATCACTTGGCCTTCATAAAGCGTGAGCGTTCCTCGTGCATTGACTTGACGATTTATGGTTGGGTCGTGGTCTCTGATGTAAATAGATTCTAATACTTGTAGTTTTCTACGGTTTTGACATCTGTCTAATATGCTCATGTTGTCTACAGCCTGTTTCCTAGTTAGTCGCTGG
This sequence comes from Amphibalanus amphitrite, assembly GCF_019059575.1. Taxonomy (NCBI): domain Eukaryota; kingdom Metazoa; phylum Arthropoda; class Thecostraca; order Balanomorpha; family Balanidae; genus Amphibalanus; species Amphibalanus amphitrite. The sequence continues at coordinate 69,363 of NW_024882476.1, read as the reverse complement.
CCGTGAGTTGTTTCTGTGTGCGTTTTTATGCCACCGTTTTGTAAATGCATTGTGATCCTTCTGCTGAGCGAAGTGGTGGTGAGTCCGATGTATTTACAGTTAGAGCGGAGCGCGCAGTCTCCGATAGGACACTTATAACTGTAAATTACATTGCACTGTTTCAGGAGTGACGTGTCGCGTGATGGGTTGTTGTTCATGATGAGGGATCGCGTGGTGGGGTTTCGGTAATATATGATGAGTTTCAGCTTGTCTCCTGGAGTCACCGGTTTGCAGTGTTTTCGTACTATGGATTGAAGTACCTTTTCATCGGTTTTGTATGAATGAGACATGCTATTTTGATAGAACAATTTGTGTGTGGTGTTTGTGCTGCTTTTTGGTTCATCAGGCTGGCTGACCTTATGAAGCGCGTCTTTGATGCATTTGTCCACAACTGCGATGGGGTAGTCGTTGTTGACCAAAAGCTGCTTAACTCGGCGTAACTCTGCATGTAACAGTGTCCAAGAGGAGGAGTGCTTGATTGCTCGTTTGACATACGCACTGATTACACTGTCTTTGTACCTATCCGGGCAGATGCTGGAGCCGTTTAGACACCTACCCAAATCTGTGGGCTTGCGATAGACAGTGGTTTGGAATGATCCACTGCTACCGTCCAAGGAAACGTCAAGAAAGTTGATTTTGTCAGCTACACTCAGTTCTGTGGTGAAGTCTAGCCCTGACGTGTGCTCTAGCTGGGTTTTGAGTAGATTCAAGTGGTCCTGGTCGCGCACGTCTACGAGAATGTCGTCTATGTAGCGACAGTACAGGGCAGGCTGTTCTACAGCTTCACCACCCAACACCACCTGCTCAGTGTGGGCCATGAATGCCTCGGCAAACAAGACCCCCAAAGGCGACCCCATAGCGATGCCGTCAATCTGGTAGAATAGGCTACCATCAGGGGAGCGGAAGGGTGCTTTAGTGGTGCAAAGTCGCAACATGGCGCGCATGGTGTGCTCGGGGATCTCCGGCGGTGCCAGTTGACCGTTACGGTACGCGAACTGGTGGAGTTCGCGTACCGTACTTGGTTTCGTCGTTCAAGATGTTGTCCATCTTCTCTTGATAGTCTTCTTTGTTCATGATGACGTAAACTGAAGACTTATCCGCTCTTCTTATCACTATTCTTTCATCCTCTCTCAGTTCCTTTGCGGCCCGGAAAAGTGCTCTAGACATTATCTTACTTTTACATCTGTCACGTACCCTTGAACTTTCGCCCACAAGTCTGTCTCGGAGATTGGGATTCACATCGACTTTCTTTTCACTTTGTAGCAATGGGCTCACCTCTAGGACCATTATTTGCCAATTTTTATATGGCCGCACTTGACGGCAAGATCCTTTCTGATCCACAAATAGCACCAAACATGTATTGTAGGTACGTGGATGACGTGTTCGTGGACGTTCGAAGCGTTGAGCATCTACATCAAATCATACAGGCTATGGAAAACAATTCAGTGCTTAGATTTACCTATGAGCTTAGTATTGAAAATAAGATCCCATTCTTAGATGTTATGGTCCATGGCGATGGTGACAAGTTTTCAACCACTGTTTACAGGAAAAAGACCGATGCTGGCAAATGTCTCAACGCTGATAGTGAGTGCCCTGACAGACACAAAAAGAGTGTGATAAAATCATTCATCAGGAGAGCGATGAATCATTGCTCATCTTGGTCAGATTTGGACCAAGAATTTACCAGAATCAAGCAGATTCTGGTAAATAATGGTTACTCAAACGCGGAAGTTGATAGTGAAATAAGGCTGTTCTTGAACAAACATCAAACTTCTAAAAGCAGCATCACAGGTGAGAACAGGAAAAACAGCATCGTTTTATATCATCGTAACCATATGTCATCAGCATACAAAGTTGACGAAAGAGTTCTACGGGACATTGTTTATGAGAACGTCAAATGCGCGAATTCCAATGACAAACTTGAATTGGTAATCTATTATCGCAACAGAAAAACTCAACAACTTCTTGTGAAAAACAATCCATATGATAAAGGCAACGCACTGAAACGCTCCAATGTAGTTTACCAGTTTTACTGTCCATATGAAGATTGTAGGCTTCATTCAGTAAGCTACATTGGGGTCACGACCACTACACTATCACGTCGCCTCACGATGCATCTACGGGAAGGTTCACCGAAAGAACACATGCACAGACACCACAACACAACTCTCACAAGGGCACAGTTAGTGGACAACACAATTATTATTGATTCGGCTGACTGTCAAACACGTTTACACATTCTCGAAGCGCTCCACATCAAAGACAAAGCCCCAACAATCAACAAACAGATCGCATCATCGGCAGTTACACTGGCCCTCTGGGGAGGAGGAGGGGCAGCTAATAGATAGGTCAATCTGATAGATAGGCCTGTGATCTACTTGTGCTGTTTACTTGTATGTATGTGTACCTACATATGAAGATGACTGTAAGCATTGCCGCGTGCTGATTGTATGAATTTTGTAACGTTCTGTCCTTTAGACAAACGAAAATATGTATTTTGTACTCGACTGCGATGTAACGATAATGATGCAACGATATTTATGTGTTAAACGCTCAATTTCTGACGATGAAACATGGAATGTTTCGAAACATTAAATAAAAAATGAGCATAGGAGAAATCCTTTTTACACTTCCAAGACAGGTCAAGAAAACGATACGAAAAATCGAAACAACTCAGCGGAAACTGGTGAAAGCGAAAAGTGCATTGGTCTTCAATGAAACGGACATATATATATATATATATATATATATATATATATATATATATATATATATATATATATATATATATATATATATATATATATATATATATATATATATATATATATATATATATATATATATATATATATGACTTTCGTACAGCCCCAGCCCTCGTAGTACAGCCCCAAGGGTGATCTGTACTATCAAGTAGACGGCGTCTCGATGGGGTCCCCCCTAGGCGTTCTGTTTGCGCAGGCTTATATGTCACATGTTGAAGAAGCGGCGCTACAGGCAGATGACTACAACGCACCACCGCTTTACTGCAGATATGTGGACGACGTGCTGGTTGACATAGCGGACGAGACCTCCCTGATTGAACTAAAGACAAGGCTAGAACGTATATCTGGCCTGGGTTTCACTGTCGACACAGGGGCTGAAAACAAAATTAACTTCTTGGACGTATCCATCGATGGGAACTGCCGCCCATTCCATACCAAAGTCTATCGGAAGCCCACAGATTTAGGATTCTGTTTGAACGGTAGCAGCCAGTGTCCGGATAGATACAAAGACAGCGTGATAAAGGCTTATGTCCACAGGGCTATAAAACACTGTTCTTCTTGGACCGGGTTAGACAGTGAACTAAGGAGGGTCAAACAGCTTCTTGCAAACAACAACTACCCAGTACAGGTGGTAGACAGGCACATCTCTGACGCGATCTCAAAGTACGTATCACCTCCATGTCCTCAAAACGAACAGGCGACAACACTGAAACTGTTTTACAAGAACAGCATGTCCACGGCCTATAAGACAGACGAAAAGGTTCTCCGTAACATCGTGAGAAAATTCTGCAAGCCCGTAAATTCCAGTGACCTCTTGAAACTGATAATTTATTATCAGAGCCCAAACACCCGCTCACTCGTCATGACAAACAACCTGTCGCTAGACAGGTCAGTACTAAAACAATCCGATGTAGTTTACCAATATAGATGCACCCTCGGAGACTGTGCGCTCCGAAATAATGGTACTTACATAGGATTGACGACAACCTCCCTCAGCAGACGCATCACTTTGCACTTGCAAAGCGGTGGACCCAAGACACACACTCAGAACTACCACAACACAACGCTTACACGACAACTCATGGTCAGAAACACTACCATCATCGACAGATGCCATGACACTCGACGTCTCCGTGCACTGGAAGCCGTTTATATACGGGATAAAGACCCTATCATCAACACTCAAGTAAACGCAAGAGGCACCCTGTCTCTCTTTGATGGGGTCCCCCTGGGTCCCAGATAAGTGAATGGTATGTACCTACTGGTATATATGTGCACAATGTGAGGCATAGGTGCACTGAAAGCTTGGTAGAGCTTCGAACGTTTTATCACGCGATTTTGCATGGTTTGTGATTAAAACGATTGTGTTTTGTGACGATTGCGCCAACCGATATTTATGTGCCGACCTGACCGATATACGACATTTTTGCGCTATTTGTGTTAATCATGACTGGTATAAAAGGTATCACTTAGTGTGTTATTTACCTATGTATTATGTAAATATTAGCGCCACTGCTGAATTGATCCTGATGATGTCAGATGCTTGACGAAACGTTGAAATGTGCACTGCTATACTAATGAAACTACTTTATCTGATAATGACTTTCGGTTCCATCCTTTCTCAACACACTGTTGAAGATAGACGTCTCATCAGAAGCGTAGAAAGCCTTTCAAGGAAAGTGACCAACACTGAAGCTGCGATTGTATTCAATGAACAATGCATATATATATATATATATATATATATATATATATATATATATATATATATATATATATATATATATATATATATATGTTACAGGGAGTATGCGATTTCAGTTAGTTTGCAACGACCCTAGGGACGTTACAAAATAACTGCTCGTTCCGGGACGTTGTAACGAAACTAGGGTCGTTGCAACCTCCCTAGTTAGTATGCAACGAACCTAGGGTTGTTGCAAAATAACTAGGGAGTTTAAGAATTCATCGAGTTCGAGTCTCGTTTCACAGTCAACAACCTTGACCAATGAAAATCTTGTTCAATCTAGTTCAGTTTAAAAGAAAAGGAGAACAAAATTTGAACATTCAGCTCAGGAGTATTTCACGACGGCCATCTAGTACACATTTTGTGCAGATTAGGTGCACATTTGATGCAGATTTGTAAATTAGATGGGCATTCGCCAGGAAGTCCTTCGTAAAAATGGCCATTATCCGCTCGTTTCCAGTCTTTTTGTGATTGTTAAGCTTCAAACATGTGAAATGATAGTGGTCCCATGCATTATGGTGGGTGTCAAGGTCACGTGAAGGTCCGGTCAATGTCATTGACCTTTGATGACCTCAGTTCATTTCTTCTGGGTTCATATATTTTTAGGCTAGTTTTTGGAGCTGATTTCGAATTTAGCACCCATTTGAACATTAACGAAGTAATTTTGGCGCCTTCGTACCATGTCACGAAGCTGTCAGTGGTGGTTGACACCTACTATGGACAGCTAGCAAGACGCCTACTGGTTGACCTGACCTGACCTGACCCGACCTGGCCTAAATACATAAAGACATCATCGGTGATCAAAGCTAATATGAAATTTGTGATCAGCGCCCCGAAAAAACTCGTAACAACCTAACTCTCCAAAGTTTTAACAGGTTTCGATTTTCCCGAACTTTGAATCACTAACAGTGGCGCAGCCAGGGGGGGTGAAAGGGGTGAGATCTCACCCCCGTCTCTTATCCTAGGGGCCCACCGTCGATTCTAACTGTAACGTTATGCAGCCTGACAATTTTTTATCATAATGTCAAGGCCCGTCATAGGACTGAAAACAGTTTTCAGGCCTGATAGCCCCCTTTAGGATTTATAGTCCCATTTTATGATTTAAGAGGGTACATCCAAGACCCGATTGAACTAATCCAAGGCCTAGGAGGGCCCGTTCCACGGCATGAGAGGGCCATTTCAGGCCTGAGAGGGCCCATTTCGGGTCTGTGAGGGCCCATTTCAGGCCTGAAGGGGCCCATTTGAAGCTTGAGAGGGCCCATTTCAGGCCCTAGAGGGCCTGTTTGAGGCCTGAGAGGGGCCCATTTCAGGCCTGAGAGGGCCCATTTGATGCTGTGAGGGCCCATTTCAGGCCTGAAGGGATCCATTTCAGGCCCTAGAGAGCATGTTTGAGGCCTGAGAGGGGCCCATTTCAGGCCTGAGGGGGCCCATTTCAAGCTTGAGAGGGCCCATTTCATGCCCTAGAGGGCCTGTTTGAGGCTAGAGAGGGCCCGTTTGAGGCTAGAGAGGGTCCGTTTGAGGCCAGAGAGGGCCCGTTTGAGGCCAGAGAGAGCCCGTTTGAGCGCTGAGAGGGGCCCATTTCAGGCATAAGAGGCACCATTTCAGACCTGAGAGGGCTCAGTTACGGTATGAGGGGCCTTTTTCGACATGATAGGGACCATTTCCGGGCTGAGGGGGCCCATTTCAGGTCTGAGAGGGCTAATGTCAGGCCTGAGAGGGCCCATTTCAGACCCTAGAGGACCTAGTTGAGGCCTGAGAGGGGCCCATTTCAGGTCTGAGAGGGCTAATGTCAGGCCTGAGAGAGCCCATTTCAGGCCCTAGAGGACCTTTTTGAGGCCTGAGAGGGTCTACTTCAGGCCTGAGAAGGGAGCATTTCAGGTCTGAGAGGGCCCAGTTCAGGCCTGAGAAGACATCCCAGGAATGAAAGAATCATCCTATGTGTGGGAGGGTCCGTACTCCGTGCCTGGTCTGGTTCTGAGAGGGCCTACCCCAATCCTGATTGAACCGATATCATGTTTGATATAGGTCAACTCACCACATGTATATTGATGGCCCAGTTCATGTCTAATGGACCCATCTCAAGACTCAGAGATTTTATGCTTTAGGAAGCCTACCCCAAGCGTGAGGGGGCCCATAGGGGTTTTTGAGGATCATGGAGTTCAGAAGCAGCGGAACACCTTCAATTAAGGGGGGGGGGGCACTGCCGACTTTTGGTCCCATTCTTTCCATGCAACGCCCATAGGGCTAATGTTAAAATGTCAAAATCAAAGGGGGGCACGGTGCCCCGGTGCCCTCCCCGTTCCGCCGCCTATGATGGAGGTCCCGCAGTACGATATGTCAGCCTCTGAGAAAGCCACGCAGGGCCCTGCCAAGCCGACATCTGAAAATCTTCTCCTCAGGCCTGTGCCTGCCTCACCGCCCGGCCCCACCCCGACGTCTAGGAGTTTGACGCCTAGGTATTTATCAGGACCCCACACCGGTCCATGATGGCTCCAAACTGACACCTGAGGCTCCTGCACCGGCTTTTGAGGGGCCCACCGACCTCTGATAGCCACCACGCAGGCCTCAAAAGACCATGTCGATTGTCGATATCTAAACCCCGAAGTCTTGGAAGGCCTGTGCTCTATGCAGATTCTTGAGGGCTTTACGTGGGCTTGTAAATATCCCAGACTGGCTCTAGCCTAGCTCGACCGCGCACCGCAGAGCAGGGCCCCAGGCTTTCCAGTTTGACGCCCCTGAGGGGTGTTTCAATATTCCCTTTTACCTGACTCCAGGGTCACGTAACGACAAGTGCAGCGGTAGGCGGCTTTCTAAAGAGCGTCGAAAATCATGGAGAAATTACTTCAGTCATATTGCAGTTCAGACCAAAGCACACGTCATAATGTTCATCGAAAGAAAAGTTTCGCCTATTTCGACACTCGAGGACATAAAAAGCTATAGCGCGCTGAAAGTGGGTTCGATAGCTCTCTAACTCGTGCAATCAGCTATGGTGGGGGGGGGGGGCGTATCGGCCAAACCTGATCATAATTTAAGACGGCTAGAAAGACGAGAAACGCAACGGATAGCCATAGGATGCTTCAGAATCGTAGAGGTCATTTTTCGATTAGGTCATCGCTGAGGTCATTGAAGATGAAATTATGACAAAATTATGATAAACACAAAGACAAGATTACGACGAAAATTTTTTTGTTTTTATATTTTTCACAAATAACCGTATAACTCGTGAACCAAAAGAGCTAGAGCTTTGCGGAACAACTCATTCGATAGGTCTTTCAAAACGCTTTCGCTTTTAAGATTTGACCTCAATGCCTCATGTCAATGGTTTGGCAACAGAGCAGAAGGTAAAACCGGCAAAACCATCTAAATAGTCGCATTATACCAAAACAGTTTTGCTAAGAATTTTTGCAAGGACTTTGGTGAGAAAAAAACTATGAGACATTTACTTTGTCATCATTCTCTTGTTAACATGCATCGGATGAGCTACCTATAATTTCACATAAAAAGTTCAACTTCAAAATGTGACCGCAGATCAAGGTCATGCCCTTACTTGAGAAGTTCATGATGGTCATCAACCGATCCGTATGGATGATTAACACCTTCAAGACAATGTCATAACTCTACCTCGTCTCCTATATCAAAAGTAATAGTCGAAAAACTGATGTTGAGCTTTTTTAAAAGCCTTTTGACCTAGCCCGACCCTTTGAGTGGCCGCTGGCCATCAATTGCACGCTGTCCATCAAATATGGGCAGAATGGTCGTGTTTCTGTAAATATGCTGTTGTTTTTTACGTGCCTCTTCAGATCAAGAGATATTTGTCCTTTTCCCCGATTTGGCTGGTAATGATGACAATGATCTGACCTTTCGTTGTTGGTAAGGGGCCCCATTTGGTTGAGGGGGCCCACTTTGCTGGGGGGCCCATCGCGAACGTCTCTCACCCCCGTCGCCAGAGTTCTGGCTGCGCCACTGGGCTTAACCGTCTCGCTAACTCAGTTTGATCGGGAGTTATTGACGAAAAGCTCGTATGGCCTAGTGACGTCATAAATGACGTCATGCAACGTCAACAATGCAAAATTGAAGCATCTAACCTTGCAAGGAGTGCATGAAATCACGATCGGTGTGCTTGAGATAGTTTGAGATCGTTCCCGGCGTCAGAATAGCAGTTTTCATTTTTCTCAATGGACTTTTAGTGGTGAGGTCACGTGACCGACCTGACCTCATGTGATCTTTAGGAAAAATCCTAGAGGGACAAGTTGTGAGACTTCTAGAAGATGCACGTACTGTAAGTTTCATCACCCTGTAAAAGCTCCTCTGGGACTGAGGGCGTTGTGAAGTTGCGGCATCTGAGGACCGTCCACGTATGACGTCATAGGTCAGTAACCTGACCTGACCTGAAAATCTGGTTGGTGTCACAAGATCCGGCTTGAATCAAAGGTCAGGTATGTCTAGTTTCAGCTCTCTGTTGCTGGCGTGTTCGGAGCTACCGCGAAAAAAAAAAAAACTAGGGCCGGGGGGGGGCGAGGATAAAGCCAGGCTGGGTTGGGTAAGTTTGGGTCAAGTAGTAGGCGTCCCACCCGCACCACCTGTTTGTACTACAGTAGCAGGTGCAGGTGCAGTCAACAGTAGCAGAGGTACCTAAACCACTAGCGACAGCTTCGTAGCAAGTTGCATTGGCATTACAACTATACCTACGTACCTACTTTTCAAATGTCTCAACGAATGCTGGATTCGAAATAAGCTAAAAATTTCCCTTAAAATCGTAAAATTTGAAAACAGTCACCCGAAGTCACCAAACATCAATGACCGTGACCTGGCCGGCAACTGACAAGTCAACTTGAAACCCATTCATGATGCATGGGACAACGATCAGTTCACATGTTGGCACGTTTAGGTATATGCAATCACAATAGAGGTCTGGAAACGCAGTTTTATGTCCGCTGACATAAATGGCAAATCATTTCGGTCTGCCGGTCTCAGAGATCAGATCATAGGTCAAAGGCCATTGGTTTCAGGATCATGAACTGTATAGGGAATGTGTAACCAGTAACGTAGATAAGTTCGAGGACACTCAAAGTTTCGTCACGATCGGCCGCTTTTAGCGCGAGATAATCGCGAAAAAAAGAGGGGTTTTATCCGACCCGCACCCCTAAAAGTGTGAGGGATAACCCGCACACGGATAGCGACGGATATCCATCACACCTACCCCAGTAACTATATTTTCTACATGTAAGCATATGCTGGCGATATAGTGCAGCCAAAATTATCACAGTTACGTGCTTTGTCCCGGGCACCACATGGCACATATACTCCAGAGCTCAATGTTCAAATTTTGTTCTTTTCTTTTAAACTGAACTAGACTGAACAAGATTTTCATTGGTCAAGATTGTTGACGGCCCTCCTGTGAAACGAGACTCGATGAATTCTTAAACTCCCTAGTTATTTTGTAACAACCCTAGGTTCGTTGCATACTAACTAGGGAGGTTGCAACGACCCTAGTTTCGTTACAACGTCCCGGAACGAGCAGTTATTTTGTAACGTCCCTAGGGTCGTTGCAAACAAACTGATCGTTCAGGGAGGTTACAACCACCCTAGGGTCGTTGCAAACTAACTGAAATCGCATACTCCCTGTAACATATATATATATACACGTCTCGTTAAAGATGACCGAGTTTCTCGCGTGAACTAATTTCTTTTGAACTTTTTCTAGAGAGCGAACTACGTTAGGATTACTTAGTTGAGAGAGGAGTTGTCCAAGTACAGTCATGTATATTGTTAAATTGCAACCGGTTTCGTCATAACCTATGACATTTTCAAGCAAATTGTACCTAATACTAGGTCGTTCAATAAGTAAGGTAAAATGTGCTATAGCTCATTAACCTTAACAAGTTAAACAAAATAAAATATGTCATCTGAATCTATGAACAATTTGCTACACAACGTATCCAACTGTTTTTAGGAGTTTGAAAAATTGTTCGAACACGGTCGGTATGAAAACATTGATGCAGCACCGCTCCGTTTGGGAAGTGCCTTTTTGTCAGGTGAGCCTCGAGTTCATCTCGAAACCGGCGTCGGCAGCAAATTGTACCCTGATGACGCCACATGACCATTCACAATGCTTAGTGGTGGGAAGTGGGTAGTGATACGGCAGTGTAAGAGACAAAATTCTACGGCAGGCAGACCTATGCTTGCAGGACCCTCTGGATCTGGCACCATCCGTGAAATCAGCGAGGTGATGATGGAGACCCAAAGCATTCGCTTGACTGACTTCATTTACGGAGTGAAGTGTTCTGTCGAATCAGCTACAGGCATCATCAGATACGTTAAATATTTTCAAGGTCTGCCTGAGATGGATACCAAAAGAGTTCACTCAACAACAGAAGGATGCCCGACTAGGCATCAGTGCGGGGGTGGCTTTGCTCTTTCAGTACAGGAATGCTAGAGTATAGCCCTGATCTGGCGCCGTCCAGCTTCAATCTGTTCGGATCGCCGGAAGACGTTCTGTTTCCGGGAATAACTTTTTACGGATGAGGCAATCAAGAAAATAAAAAGACATGGTAAAAAACATCAATAAGGAGTTTTCCGAGCGGGTTTTCAGTGTTTGGTGGAGTGCTGAGATAAGCACGTGCGCCTGAACGGTAATTGGAAGTAGGTGCGAGTTCTGAAGGCTGGGGTGGTTGACCGATGGGACCTGCTACCAAATGCTTATAGCCATTTTGAAGACAATATTTCAATTAACATATGCTGCAAGTTTCATGTCGTTACACCAAAGGTGGACTGAAATAAATGCGATTTTACCTTACTTATTGAACGACCTACTATGCATTTCAGACCACCTGGAACAGTCCTTTTTGGCTCTTTCTCGTTACCTAAACGCTTGATTTCAACCAAACTTTGACACAATGAGTTTCAAGGCCCTACCTAATTTTTACTAATATGGTCATTTAACAAAATGTCAAAATGAAGGGCACTTGTCATTGACTTGTAATGGTAAAAAGTGATCGGAAAACTCTGCGCCGTGGTAGAGGCTAGCACGGCGTAGCAGCGTCAGCTGTTGCGCCGCAGCTAAGCTCCGCCCACCGCGCCGCGACACCGGGACCGGTCATTCGCCGCTCGGGCTCAGAGGGACGCGGAGCTCCGCAAAGGACTGGAAGAAGACACACGCTAACGCACCTTCCCTTGCATGAATATGTGTCGTGTCTCGCGCGGAGAGAATAAGGACGGAAAGAATGCAATGCAGATCGGTGTATGTATAAAACGATAAGCACTCCTTTTAGCTACAAATTAAGATCCTGCAGAATGTTTTCCCTACAAAATTTAAAGCATCTTATTTTCAATAATTTATAGCAAGCTTCTCCGCTGACCGTTTTCCTACAGGCTATGGTGCATTTAATGAGTAACGAGACAGAATCTACCGCATTGTCTTTAGGTACATATGTGACATTCAACGGCCTTATTTAATTGAGGGTATCCACATATGTGCTTGTATTTCGTTTTTGTATTACTTTTTAAGATATTTGGGGGTAACAATATTCAATCTTTCCATAATATTTCCACAATGCTTTAAGGCAGGGGTCGGCAAATGGTGGGGCATGCCCCCTTTGGGGGTAATGACGCCCTTCGGCGGGGGGTAATGAGGGCCGCTGAGAAAACCTCATCTTTTTTAGAATTAATGGCTCCCTTGATGGGACAAACATCGCAACTGTTGTGCCCCGGCCTTTTATTTCGAAAAGCTAAGCAAATACGGTGTTATCGAAACCAATAACACTTCCAAAGCGCTCGAACAATGCGAAAACTAGCACAACCAAACGCTGATGACCAACGAAAATTGTACCTATTACCTCTAAGAAAGGAAACAGAAAAAAGAAACAAAAACAAACTCCTTGAAAAAAGAATGCCACGCCTGCCGCAGGTGCAGGCGTTTTAGCATCGAGGGCGTTTTTTATCGGGGGGCGTTTTATCATCCTCGAAGGGAGGGCCTCTTAAAAAAATGCAGTGTTTTAACGTCACAATATTTATGGTTTATGAGACATTTGCATTTTGCAGCGCACCAGAACATGGTCTATTCTGAAGCTAACATGTGACAATTTCGATGAGATAAGATTGCATTTGATAGCCATTGTTTTTTCAGATATATAAGGGTGATAAAGATGCATATATCTAGCAAGTAAAGGGGCAAAAACAGAAACAGGCTTACCAAAAGTCGCTGCGACGCACCTGATACCTCAGGTTTCGTGAGTTGTTGTTTCAAGAGGGCTTCTGCTTTACAAGAACATTAAAAAATAAATAACATTATTGGTTTGGTAAAAAAAGCGATGGGGCCTCTTACCGACCCTGGGCGTCTTACACGGATCTCCCCTATTCGGGTTAAGGTCATGCCATTTTCAGGACAGATAAAAATGATCGGCTCGATGGTACAGTTTTTTTTTTTTGCAATCCGACCCTTTTAACGTGATCTATTCCCGAAAAATACCCGCTACCTCTATACGTATGGGGGTTAACCCGCGCCCCGCTGGGGCTCCTGGATTTCTACGCCCTGCTGGAGGTGGAGGTTGAACACCCCCTACTAACTTGGCTCCTGGGTCACTAGCGAAACGCCGTAGTCGGCGATCGAAAGAGCGTAAGAAATGATGAAGAAAAAATATGGTCACTTTTTAGGTCAAATCAAAGGTCAGGTCAACAGAGGTCATCGAACGTAAAATTTCGCTAATTTCCAGGTCAACCTTTGACAGTTTTCGACAAACTGGCCTATAGCTCAGGAAAGGATAGAGCTACAGCGCTGCGGAAAAACGCATTCGATAGCTCTCTTTAACGTTTTTTTCTGATGCCTGCCCTCAGATTCAACCGAAGATTAACCCTCGCCCGTATTGGTGTTTTTCCAGCCACGAACGTACAAGGGGGGTCCGTTGGACCCCCCCCTTGCCGTTTCGCCCCTGATCGAGATAGAGCTCCGCGGAAAAAAACGAGCGTGTTGCCCGTGACGAGAGGAAGCCGATGATACCCAATTTTAAGGTCCTAGGTCATTGGTTGACCTTGCAGGTCAGGTCAATGACCCCAAAGGCGGGAAAATGGGGACCTGTTAGAACGCCGTAAAGTGTGGCTGCTATGTGGTTTTTCGGGGTGCTGATCACGAATATCATGTTAGTTTTGATCACAGATGATGTCTTCATGTATTTAGGCCAGGTCGGGTCAGGTCAGGTCAGGTCAACCAGTAAGGGTATTCGTGGTAGGTGGCAACCGCCTCTGACAGCTTCGTAACATGTTACGAAGGCACCAAAACTACTTCGTAAATGTTCATATGGTTGCTAAATTCGAATTCAGCTCCAAAAACTGGCCTAGAAACATGTAAAACTCGAAAAAGTGAACCGAGGTCATCAAAGGTCAATGACCTGACCTGACCTTCAGGTGACCTTGACACCCACCCTAATGCATGGGGGCAACATCATATCACATGTTTGAACGCTTGAAACCACGAAAAGACTGCAAACGCGCGGCTAATGCGAGCAGACATACGCCGAATCGCGATTCCAGCCAAACATGGTCTCGAAAAGTAGGTCACAGGTCAAAGGTCATTTGGGTCAGGGTCATGAAATTTTCAGGGTAGGTGTGAAATTGATTAACGCGAGGGTACTGAAAGTTTCATCGCGATCGGCCGCTTTTTACGCGAGTTATTCGCGAAAAACCATGGGGGGGTCCGTTCGACCCCCCCCCTATACGGGCGAGGGTTAACGGTTTAGCCTGCAGGAGACAAAAACTGCCAAAATGTACGTTGCTTGCTGATAGTTTTTCTTAGATAACTTGTCACTCAAAACTTGCGCAAGAGCTCACTTTTATCAGCATCGTGATCCTCCCGTCGAGAAGCATCGAAGGTTTTGTTGCACATCAGTCGATCCGTATCGTCGAGCTGAACACATCTAAGGCATTTTCATCGCTCTGGCATGCCTTATACCATTAATGACCTGAAATGACCTCAGGGACATACAGCGGGGTTACGGGTGCAATTTTCCGGTTCAGCGGTCATGTTTACTTGTAAATAAGAGTGTCACAGTGTTAGGAATGACACTGGTCCAAAAGAGGCGCCTTTCAATTTTCTACCATTTACTTTGCGTCCTCTCCCATTGATAATGGGAGAGGGCGTGTAATTGACCTTAACTTTGGTCACCGACATCAAATCTCCGAGATACAAATTTTGTACATGCTGTTGCCTTTATCAATTCCTGAAAGTTTGAAAGAGATCTGTCACTCAATGCAGCTAAAGCAGGCGTTACAGTCTTTACTGAGGTGAGGTCACTTGACGTGATCTGGTGACCTGACCTTGAGTGACTCTGGTCTGAAATATTCACAACATGTGCAGAAACGATGTATGATCAATTGTTCCAAAATGGTGGCGCTCTGTGCCAACGTTTTTGAGATATTTGCGAGAAGCCGCAGGGGAGGGGGGCCTGCGGTTTCTCGCAGATATGATATCCAAAGAGTCACGGAAAAGTATGGAATTTCAGCAACCTTGGTTGTATCACCAATGGGGTCTGGTAGGTGGGGGTAATGGCCCTGCCTGGCGCCAAAAAAGGGGGCACGACCCCGGAGGACCTGCCGACCACTGCTTTAAGGATATGGTTGATAGAGCTTAAGGCCGAAAAGCAATTAACAAGGAAAGATAGGATATGATAATGTAGATATGCAACATCGAGAGTTCATGATCTCCCATCCTTCACTCCCCTTGTCAGTCTGTCGTCTATAATCTCTATCTCCGTCACTTGTCTCTGGTCTGCCATCTTTGTCTGTCTTTCGTCTACCGTCTTTGTCTCCTGTCTCTGCTCTAGCGTTTACGTACATTGTTTGCTGTCCACTAGCCACAGTCTACCGTTCGTGTCATTGTCACTTTGTCTCTTCTTCCTTTTTCTTCCTTCCTCCGTCCAGTATTTGTTGCAGAACAACTTATCAAAAGTTAATGACATGCGAACAAGTGCGCCACTCTACCGCTCCGCGCGCGCACCACCCGCACGCCGGCCGGTCAGACTGCGACTGCGGCTGGCATGACCCGAGGCAGGACCGCAAGTGGGCGGAGCCAAGCCGCAGTGTGCTAGTACGTCACGACCAATCAGAGGGGAGGCAGCGCCCAGCCTGTGCCAGCCTCTAAGCAGGGCTCTGACGACCTTAACATTATCAGTCAATGACATTTGCCTTTATTTTTCATTTTTTGTTAATAGACCATATTAATAAAAATTAGGTAGGGATCTCAAACTACCACTGCCAAAGTTTGGTTAAAATCAAACGCATATACAGCGAGAAATAGCCGAAAAGGACTGTTCCACAGGGTCTGAAATGCATAATAGTACATGGCAGCGATGCAAAGTTCTAAACAGTTGATATAAAACTTTTTGATCATATTTAAATTCACTATGGTTTTGCACACTACCTTCATAATACACGATCCTCCACGGGAGAGGAAATACACAAACCTAAACACTGTATTGCTGCACACCTACTGGGCATGCAGTCACACGTCACGCGCAGATATCATGCAGCGTAATGATGCCGGCATGGTCGCGCTGAATGTTGATGGATGGCCGCCTCTTCTGAATAAAGACGGCCTCCAGCACCTTCAGCCGCTTACGGTTCGACTCGCGAGATAATATGCGCGTGTTTTCCGCCAAGTCACTCCGGGTCACGTCCCTTCCATGTTGCAGCTTCATGTGTTTTTGAATTTCGCCGTTCTGCTTGTGAAATGTGAGGCGTTTAGACAGTGTGTTGGTGGTGTGGCCAATGTAGCATGATTTCGGGCGTGGAGGCTTGCAGTCCTCATCGGGGCATATGAATTCATATACCACATTGGTACACTTGAGGTCCGGTTCCTTGTGCTGGTTGTTCCGCATGATCATGTTTGCTGTCTTCTTGTTTTTGTAGTAGATCAGCAGCTTCACGTTGTTTCCGTCTGTGGGGGTGACATGTTTCTTGACAATGTCAAGAAACATATATATATATATATATATATATATATATATATATATATATATATATATATATATATATATATATATATATTTACCCATGCATGTACTGCCGCTTTATTTAGTTATACATTTATTTAGTTTACGTCCCAATTAGACCCGTTCCACTCAAGTGTGGCTATTCCAGAGTCAGGCTAAATATATCAAAGTAGAAACAGCTGACTGTTGGTCACTTATGCTAAAGTACAGGCACACGCATCAATTCACGCCCATTCCCACTCCGCCATAGACGTGTCATCGAGAGCCGGCGCTGCTGGCAGCCAGCCCAGCTGCGACTGGCGCACGCTGCTTGTTTGTTTTTGTTTTGTTGGGTTAGGCCCTTTCGGTCTGACAAGACCATTTCAGAGTCGGACGAATGATAGGAATTATAGGGGGAGACATTGGTCTGGGCAGACACCCTATACGAGGGGCGTTCAAAAAGTTCTCGGCCCGACCATGAAGGAGCAGAGATACGACGTCGACTTATTAGACCAAAAATGTTCATTTAGTCAAAAAACCAGCGTTAAGACAAAAATATTTCGCGCAGCGCTTCGCGAGAGGCCCCTGGGTCTCCATAGCCAAGTGGGTTTTGGACGCATCTGGCACGTCCAAGACGGCTGCTTTTGTCTCCTTGCTGTCAGCGAAGTTGCCACTGCTAAGCAATTTCCTTATGTTGGGGAAGAGGTGGCAACCTGAGGGTGCAAGGTACGGAGACAAAAGTGGCTGTGACAACAACTCGAAGCCACAGCTCACTGCTTCGCTGATCGTCACCCTGCTCATGTGTGCTGGTGCGTGGTCCTGGATCAGGCGCACACTTTTAGTCAGCTTCCCTAGTCTCTCCTTGATAGCTGCTGCTCGCTACTGTTATCGAAGGGAGGTGTAGCATTCATTATTAATTGTGCGCCCCTGTTTTAGAAAGTTGACGAGCAGAGCCCCGCCATCATCCAAAAATGCAACCACTGTCACCTTGCCGTCTGACTTAAACACGTCGCACACATTTGGTGGCCTTTACTCAGTGTGCTTCCACTTGTGCAACTCGGTCACGCCCTTAGGGTCAACGTGTGGCACCCACAATCCCTCCACGGTAACAAGTATTTCAATGAACTCTTTTCGATCTTCGATATAGGGGCCAAAATTTTCGCGTTACGCCTCCTTTCGAGTTTGCCTTTCCTCTGGAGTCAGCAAACGGGGGATGCATCTTGCAGAGATCTTAAACATATTAATACGCTGTCGAAGAATGGCTTTGAGGAACCTGATAGACACCTCCGATTCTGCTGCGTTGTTCCAGACCAGAACATTTGTCATTTTTCAAAAAGAAGTGCTTATTTTTCATATTTTCTTGAGACAATGCTGTTGATGGCTGGCCACTGCGGGGGTGACCATTAATGATCTGTTGACCAAAATTGAACAGAGATGCCCACTTTTTGACGCTACTGTAAGAAAGACAAACCTCAACATGTGTTGGCACTAGCTTTTCGTGAATAACGTTTGGTGCATTTTTCTGCAATACATGATCCAAATCACTGTTCTCTTCTGGGCGTCGCCCATTCTGACCGGGAATGGCAAACTATGTTATGATTAATTAGCAGCTTGAACCAATCACAGGGCAGATTGGTTAATGGCTACGTAAGTGGACTTCCCAATAACACATAATTGAACACACCGCGTTGCAGGCCGAAATTCCAACTCCTTCATGGTTGGGCCGGGAACTTTTTGAACGCCCCTCGTATGCAGAGTCGCCGGGGCTGAGCCCGTCCGAATTGACAGACCAACCAGCCCCCCAAGCACTCTTTGCACCCGGCTACGGGGTGCGCTCCCTCGGGAGCAGCGGTGCCGCTCCAAGGGAGCAGCCCGCATGAGATAAATGTGCCTGTCCAGCCCGGAGTGGGTTTCGGCGTGGACGAGAAGGAAGGACCCAGGCATTTTGCAAAATGCCTGGGTTTCCATTTATTCCACCGTTTTTGTTGACTACAGGCGTTGATCATAAACGTTCCACTGTGACTGACCCCACAACACATTTCACATGTGTTGTGGGCACATGTGACATATTCCACGGTCACGAATACAGGGTGTCACGAAATTGTTGCGGGATGTTGTACTTGTGTCCCGAAATGTATTACATCGTAGTTGCGTAAGTGTTCTCCAGCACCTCGCTGACAAGTTATCAGCGGCCACATGGTCTGTCCCCGCGGCACCTGGTGAAGCTCAAATAGGCCTCTGTAGCCCATCATGCCCCAAACGAGAATCCCCAGTGCCCAGTGGGTGCTTCACCGTCTCGACTGTGCAGCGCCTCTGAGCTGCTGTTGGCCCAGAACTGCTTGTCGGGACGGTTAGTGACTAAGAAGAGCTCTAATAGCCGTTTTCACGACGGGCTATCCGGCGAGTGCACCTAATTTGACCAAATCTGCACATAATCTCTTTTACAGCAAATATCTTTATTTTATGAATTTATTTCAGTGTTTTAACCGATGATGCTCTCTGATATGACAAAGGAGGCATATAAGCAATTAGTACAACCCTAGCTGATGGCTACTAAGAGACACTCTGAACCAGCTTGACCAAATATGCACCTAATCTGCACCAGATGTGAACCAAATGTGTACCAGATGGCCGTCGTGAAAACGGCTAATATCGCCTCACGGCCTCATCATTGAAAAGTCTGAATCTTTAGTCCTGAATGGTCCAGATTTGGTGGGTTTTGTGGAAATCCAGCTGCATCACTTATGGATGACGGTAAGTCAGGGTTGCAGCCTGAGGTTGAGCGACTTCAGCTTCAGGGTAAAATCTTCAAGATACCGGGGGATGGCCGATTTAGATGCCGAGTGCCCTGGTCCAGATGCCCTGGTGCCGGACCCCCTCCCGGATACCGAGGTAAGAGACGGGTAGGTCCGGCCCCTCAGTTCAGGCTCATCACACCACGCAGGCACCGGCGACGCCAACGTTAATGGTCTTTTCACGTCAGTTCCGTGCAAAATACATCCGTTCAAAGTACATCCATTCAGCACTCAGGAGGGGCACCGCGCCAACCGCGTATCAAGTTCGTGACTTTCTGTATACCTACGTCTTGCGTCAATTCTGTCGAGATGGAGCCAACGCTGAATGGACTTGAGCCACTGTCTCCGTACCTTTCGTATATACGGAGTTGTAGCCGTGTGTATAAAAGCTGCGATGTCCAGTATTCTGCCCCGGTGGGCAACTGTTCCGGCAGAGACGATTGATAATGTACCTAAACGTGTAACAATCAAATTTTTGTAAATTGGAAGAGTATTCTTTTCTGATCAATATCCACCCGAAGTATTTTCAAAAAGCCACCAAGAGCTCCTAGAAACAGTACAATCATTGTACCGAGCGCATGATTACCCACGAAACCACGCCCGGTGCTCGGCACCCGACGGACGCTGGGGCTCAGTGACCTGAACTCGGCGGCGCTACCCGGAGAACGCAGTGTCCCCTCACTTGGTGCGCATTGACAGCGATTAACTTGTAAGCGGCAGTTACAAATGATGCTTGCTTATACATCGTCGCTAGTGCGAGTTTGATGTCAGGCATTTTGCAAAATGCCTGGAAAAATATTTCAGGCAGTTTGCAAAATGCCTGGTGGGTCAGGCAGTTTGCAAACTGCCTGGGCATTTTGCAAAATGCCTGGCCGGTCAGGCATTTTGCAAATTGCCTAGGCATTTTGCAAAATGCCTGAGTTTTCACTTTGCCTGTAACATATATATATATATATATATATATATATATATATATATATATATATATATATATATATATATATATATATATATATATATATATATATATATATATATATATATATATATATATATATATATATATATACATATGGATGATGATGTAAATAATAAACCAAATTATTACAAATGCATTCAAATATATTCAAAAAGACACACAAAGCTTTCGGTTCATGGAACCTTGATCACTGTGCACTAGAGGGACAGCATTACGCGCAGCGTAATAAATCAATTTTCATTAAAATCGGCCCAGTAGCGGCCGAGTTATTGCCAGAATAATTGTTGCGTCTCCTCTTGCCCGGCGGTGCCCTGCGCCGGTGTTCATTGCCAAAGGTCAGTGACCTTCCGGCTCTGATTTCGCTCAGTTTTGCAAGCGAAGAAACTGAGCCTACAGCGCGTGCTCTCTGCTCGAAGCCTGCCGCAGCCAAAATTCCGCAAAGATGCGCCCGCCACGTGCACACCGCTGCACGCACCCCCTCGAAAAGTTGATACGACAAACAGATGCACGCGTCCGACTTGTGTCGAAAATTTCACCCCCGTAGCCCGCACAGTCGCCTCGCAACAGCCCGCCAAGCGTGACTGACGCGTTACATACGGACATTACGTATGTACGTATGTATGTATGTATGTAACGCGTCAGTCACGCTTGGCGGGTTATTGCTCCGGAACGGTGCGGGCTATGGGGGTGAAATTTTGGACATAAGTCAGACGCGTGCATCTGTTTGTCGTATTAAATTTTGGTGGGGGTGGGTTCGGTGGTTTGCACGTGGCGGGTGCATCTCTGCCGCATTTTGGGCCGCGGCCGGCGCCGATCAGAGAGCACGCGCGTTAGCCTCAGTTTCTTCGCTTGCAAAACTGAGTGAAATCAGAGCCGGAAGGTCGCTGACCTTTGGCAATGAACACCGGCGCTGGGCACCGCCGGCCAAGAGGAGACGCCAAATTTATTCTGGCAATAACTCGCCCGCTACTGGGCCGATTTTATTGAAAATTGATTCATTACGCTGCGCATAATGCTGGACACCTAGTGCACAGTTATCAAGTGATCACAGTGATTTGCACAGTGATCAAGGTTTCATGAACCGAAAACTTTGTGTGTCTTTTTGAATATATTTGAATGCATTTGTAATAATTTGGTGTATTATTTACATCATCATCCAACCTGTCATGGATACTCAATATATACAATATACATATATATAAGCACGCACTTCTTATATATAATAAGCACTTCTTATTATAATAATCACTTCTATATAAAGCACTTCTTTATATAACAACATGTTTCCCTAGTCATGAAGTATCGAATGATTATATATGTTGTTGAGCTGGGACGGATTCATTTGGTAAAACATTGTTCAAACACCAGCTTTAAGTTTTTATTGGGAGCTTTCGGAAGCGTTACAGCTTCCTTCGTCAGCCTTGGATAGAATTCTTAAAATGACAGATAAACACGTAAGTACAAAACAATTCAAAATTAAAAAACGCCACTTTAACTTAAAGAAGCGCAGATATTCGTTACGAAACGAGCTTTTCTCGAATATCTGCGCCACTTTAGGTTTAAGTGGCGTTTTTTGAATTTTGAATTGTTTTGTACTTACGTGTTTATCTGTCTTTTTAAGAATTCTATCCAAGGCTGACGAAGGAAGCTGTAACGCTTCCGAAAGCTCCCAATAAAAACTTAAAGCTGGTGTTTGAACAATCTTTTACCAAACGAAGTATCGAATGATATGTTACTCGCCTATACTTGCTCAGGTCATGTCAACCGAACCGTGACCTGAGGTCAAAATTGAGAGTGACCTTAGTAGGTCAAAATACAAACCATTTGTTTCGCAGTCATTAGAGAACTGCAACGGCGTTTACCGTTTCAGGCTATCACTAACGGTTCAGAAGTTATTGACGCAAAAGTGGTGCTACTTAAAAATACGCTTTTAGATTTTTGACTCCTAGCGCCTCAAATATCAAAAATAGCTGAAATCTGTTGGCAGCTATTCGAAACGAAATTTCCTCAGCTATCAGCTGCTTTTTCCGTTTTCCTCTGACTTTCCTAGATACTGAACTAGACCTCATTCTTTGAAAACTCTGCCAAATCGCAAAATTTTGGCTTTTTGGGGGTCTCAGGGTTTTTTCGTTTTTGATGTTAAAAAATGTCAAAAAATGTATTTCCCGTTGAGAGCAATCCAATGCCGCTTACCGGATCAAAATCCGTTCATTAGTTTCCGAGATCTCAGGGGGGGGGGGGCGAAATCGAATCGGCCCCCGCCAGTTTCTTGTCCCGGCGGAGCCCGCCGGAGACGTGGCTTGGTAGGCTTCAGCTTAGGAGACAACCTCGGGTACCGATGGCTTGTCGACTTTGAAACTGGATGACCGTTAGCAGTCAGCCTGCTTGCCAGTTTCCTTTTGGATTTGCCCGTCTTAAGCTCCACACTTCGCGATAATGATCTGCGCTACCCGACTGGCGGAAGTCTTCCTGTCGCGACCTAGCTTGTTCTCAAGCGTCTATCTGCTTCTGTCACGTGACAACCAGCGGCAAATCGTGCGGTAACCCATGCCCAGTGCCTCGGCGACCTGGCTGTGGGCCATGCCGCCGGCAGCTATGCCGACTGCCCCGTTGCAAGACGATTTGCTGTGCCGTTTTGCCATCGCGGACACCTGGTCCGCTCGCCCTGGCTACTGCCCCGAAAATAGCCTCCGTTAACCACTTGACCAGTCAGGGCCACAAAAAATCGAAGGTCACGTGACTAGAATGCAGCCAATATGGTCTCTAGGAGCAAGTAACGCCGAAATTATAGGGTAGTGAGCCTAAAATGAGTATACGCAAAAAATGAGTATAGTTTTGGAAAATGTGCATTACGCCAAAGTTATTTTGAACAAAAATAAGAAAAAAATACACAGTGCGTCCGAAGGTCTACTGCAACAGTTGCAAATACGTCCATCGCCAAATGTCAAGCGACTTTGGTCTGAAAAATGATTGAATGCTTTTTTCAAAAATGTCACAAAAAGTACATGCTAAAAAGTGAAGCCTGGTGAAAATATGTGCACTGCTGAATTAATTTTACCTTTTCAGCTGTTTGTCTCATGCACTGAGCTTGCTGGCAGCCGTAAAAAATAATCGAAAATTCGAAAGCGTAATGCAAAAATTTTAGCATTTGTAAATTTCTATAAAATGAGTATAGTTCCACAAAGTGTTGCAAAAAATGAGTATAGTATGAAAAGTGTGAATTTGAGCATGGCTACTCCACCGCCTGCTAAATATCGCCCCCAAAGACATTTCCGGGATTATTTTGGTTATGATTACGATCTACCGGCCATCTTCGATGGCCACAATGACTGACGCTGCAGCGTATTTGTAAGCGCGATACGGTAAGCGTTGGAACTCGTTTCGGTCGATTCTCATTTGCTTGAGCTTCAGTCACCGATCTTTTTTTTCTTTTTCATTTTCCTTTATTTTTTATTATTATTTTATTTTTTTTATAGTTAAGCGGTGACATTAATTGCTTTATCTACTCCTGGCCATTTTGGCGAAATACCGTACAACCGGATGTGACGTCATGTGATCTGCGACCACCAGTGCCCTCTCCACCAATCGGGAGTCACCGGAAATGGCACTGTGACCTGTCACGTGACCAGCACCGGCTCGACCAATCAGGAGGCGTTTCCGGCGACAGAGGTGACTCCGAGGGTCGGCTGAGCTTTTCACGTCCTTTTTGCACTGATCGTCGTCTCGTGCGCGTGTCCTGCTGGCATACGGCAAAAACTGGTGAGTTTTGAATGGCATTAGTCTTGGATTCTCCTTCAGTGATAATTTGTTGTGTATTGCTTACAATCTGATTTCAACTTTAAAAAAAAAATATCAGGTAATCATTCTGGTTTGTAGCGGTTCGCAATTTAGTATGCCCTCAGAACTCTTGATATATTGGGTAATGTTTGGTCATACGGGACCTGCTGAAGGACCTGCCGACCTGAGCTGCGGGCCTCTACCTGCCGAGTATCGTCGTCATTGATTCAAAAGCACTGGTGTAAACGCGCACATTCCTGGCACGAATTATTAAACAATGACCTCTTTTTTGTCAGGTGGCACCAATCGTCATGCCGAAATACACGGAGGAAGATCTGGGCAGAGCGAAGAAGCTCGTCGCGGATGGATTCACCGTCTACAAGGCAGCCAAGGACACCGGCGTGCCGTACGAGACGCTCCGCCGTCACATCTTCGGCATCAACGTCACCGGCTCCACTGGCTCTGGGCGACCGACGGTGCTGACGAGGACCGAAGAGGACAAGCTGGTGGAAATCCTCGCTTACCTCGCCCGCCAAGCATTTCCACTGGACACCAGTGACATCTGCGATCTGGTCCAGCAGTTCCTGAACAACCTCGGCAGAGAGACGCAGTGGAAGGACAACAGGCCCACCCGCTTCTGGCTGTCACGTTTCAAGGCTCGTCACGCCGGTGTCCTCGCGTCGCGCAAACCGGAGATCCTCACCATCACTCGTGCCAAGTCTCTGACAGAGGAAGTGGTTGGCGCCTTCTTCTCCATGTACAACGGGGTGCTCGTCGACCTGGGACTCGAGGACAAGCCGGACAACATCTACAACCTTGATGAGACGGGACTCTCGACCGATCCGCGCTCGACAAGGGTCATCGTCCCCAGCAAGTCCCGTGACGCCTACCTGAAGACGGCCAGCTGTGGTAAGGCGACATACAGCGTCCTCTTCTGCGTGAACGCCACTGGAAACTACTTCCCACCCTTCGTCGTCTACAAGGCCAAACGTGAGCCCTTTGACTCGTGGATGCGTGGCGGACCGCCAGGAACGGCCTATGGGACGACACCGTCAGGCTGGATGGAGGGCAACATATTCGAGAGCTGGTTCCAGACCATCTTCGTCCCAGAGATCACCAAGAAGCATGATGGTCAGCCCACAGTGCTCGTCTATGACGGTCACGGATCCCACATGACGTATCGGACAGCAGCGCTTGCGAAGGACAACAACATCATGGTGGCATGTCTTCCGCCACACACCAGTCACGCCATCCAGCCTCTCGACGTCGCCGTGTTCAAGCCGGTCAAGGTCGCCTGGGCGCAAATCCTGAAGCGGTGGCAGCGTGAGTCACGACTCGTCGCTGTCGACAAGTCGGTGTTCCCGACTCTCATCTCCCAGCTGTGGAAGGAACTGGATCCGGTCCACGCCGTGGCCGGATTCCGCGGCTCGGGTCTGTTCCCAGTCGACGCTGAGAAGGTTCGCAGCCGGATGGTGGGACCCGGGAGCACGTCACGTGATGACATCCCGTCACCTGATGAGGCGCTCCAGGATGCTGTGCTCAGTGTTCTCAGTCCGGAACAGTCAAGTGAGACGAAGGCGGCCCTGGCCAACAAGACGAAACGCCGCAGCCGAGTTCAAAACAAGAGCGGCGAGGTCTTGACGTCAGAGTCTTCTCTGCAGAGGCTCGAGCTGGAGGCGGCGAAGCGCGCAGAGAAAGGGAAGAAGTCTCCGTCGTCACAGCAGGACAGGAAACTCTCCAAGAAACGCGAAGAGAAGGGAAAGAAGCGGTCTTCGTCGCACAAGATCGAGAAGCCATCCGCGAAGCGAAAAGTGACCAAACTGACGACTCGATCGAAGTAGAGGGGGTAAAGCTCACGCAGGCTTTTGGAAATGTGGCGGTGCCCGTTCGCCACGCCACTGTGACCGTGGTTGGTGTTGTGGCCATTGTCGGTTGTGTTTATTGTTGTCTGCTCAAGTCATCTATGTGTCTTAATAAATTGAAACGACCGGTAATACATTTTCTTGATTTTTTTTTTACATTTCAATACTTATATTGTTAGCAACACCGATTTCATATCCACGTTCCAGGCGAATTTCAGCGTCGCAAATCCAGCAGATTAGGCACAATAGAGCGTTGAAACAACTGTACTCATTTTTTGCGAAGGAGCAAAAAATGAGTATAGCCGACATTGGTCAGAAGATGCAATTATTACAGAACAACCGCTCGTCTGACACCGTTGTGCCACATAGGACGTCGTAGTCAGAACACGTAATGTCAATGTCCCATATAGCCATTATTCACACCCTTTCTAGTTTTGAATTTATTTAACTGATAATGTAAAACTATACTCATTTTAGGCTCACTACCCTATTGAAATTACGCCGTATTAGGCAAAATAAAGGTTGTGGGAGGATGTGACATTGATTTTGGGTCACCCTGTATTATATCTGTAGCACTGAAAACATTACCGATCATGAGTAGCGGGCCTTAGGGGGAGGGGCGGGGGAGGGGGGGGGGGGTCGGGGCCGGGATAGGGGGTTGCGGGGAGAAAAGGGAGTTGGGGAGGGGGCGGAGCTTGACGAGGTAGGGCACTCAGATTTGAGATAGGTTGGTTACAGAATTCCACAAAATACTGAAATATTATCGATCATGTCTATGAACTAGTGTCGGAGCTGGGCGGGAAGCACCCAGTACTTACTGTTTGAGCTACCTGCCGAGAACGTACAGGTCACCGCTAAAGTAATGTGGGGTTCTACTGTGATCGAACAAAACATAGCGCCATTCCTTGACGGTAAGATATATCGTCAAAAGCGAGGATCGCACAGCTTCGTATTTCAGATTGACAACTTCCTCTAATGTGTCACCATTCTACCTGCCACAGCATGCTCGTTATCATCGAAAAAACTGAAATATCGAGCCCCTTGGAGCACCCCGGAGTCATGTTTCTGTGACCGCCACTGAACACAGAGTTGTAAACCTACGCGCGTGCGTACTACGCAATAGTAAGGAGTCATTGCTGGACCCTCCAGTAGAGAGTAGCCCTGCCATTGATGATCCGGACACCAGCATCGGCCGATAGGAGCTGCTCTCTGACAGGCAAGGAGGGGGAGGGACTGAGGTGGGGAGGGGTTGACCGCGGGGCTACCGGCCGGTGCAGTGGGAGGGGTGGGTGGAGGTAGGGTGACAGGGACACCAGCCTCAGGGCAACAGTGAGCTTTGACCCGAGGCGTGCGAGAGCGATGCCCGATGCCATTTTGTGAAGCAGCCAGCGTGTCACGGATTCACGTGGGAGATTTGACTGAAAGTGCTTTTTATATTTGAAATAAATGTGAATTTAACGTATGGGTAATGCTTACCGCAAACTCCATGCCCCGCTAGTACCTTTAAAATATGCAGATAGTTGTAAGCTGACTGGTTGTGACAGCCAGTACCTACAATAAATTTTCACAACACCTTACACACAATAGCACAAATCACAATAGGCCGCTGGCTAGAGTTGTCCGAGCAGAATGTGCGCCGGTCGGTGCGACTACACAGGGCCCGAGCGGGTGACGATCGCAGGCTCCTCTCCCGTGACTGGATGACTAGACGTGGGTCGAGCCGGAGCGGTGTTTCGAGCCGGCCAGCTCAAAGAACAGCACGTATGCCTTTCCGCTGTTGACGTTTCTCTGGTCCATCACGTGGACCCGCGAGTCGTTGTACTCGTACCACTCTGCCGTGTACGGGTGTCGGCAGTAAGCGGTGTAATGTCCTGAGAGCAGCGTGCCAGAGTGGTTCGCCACGCCGTTAACTATCAAGGCTTCAGTTTTGAAGATAGAAAAAAGCAGCATTTGAGAGAAGATGTTCGTAATGAGCAGTTGTAACTTACTACAATATCAGATTTACCATTTATTTTATTTAAAATATTTGAATGAATTGATGTTTTGCATAACAATAGCCGATCAGAATACCTTAAATTTTAACCACCTGTATAGTCTAATTCTGTAAAATATTTGTGCATTGGCTTCGGTTGTCCGCCGAACTTTTTTGTTCATTGAGGGCCTCGTCGACATGACCTGTATTACAAGATTTACGCTGTAGCAAAATCCTACGATAGCTGTATGAGTAGAAATGCTGTATGACAAAGGCACGGGCGCCCGACAACTGGGTCGAGGCAGGTGGAGGCCGGCCAGAGGTCATGCTCGTATCAATCACCCTTGACCCCGTCCACCGCCCCCGGCGGATACTCAACAGTGCGCTCATTGGCTCATTGGTTTGTCTCAGTGAGTGCCAATCACAGTCAGTTCAGTGTGCGTGCTGCGTGTGAGATCATAGCGAAGCACGATACCGCCATAACCCTATACTTGGAAGAGACCTTCTGGACGGCGTTGCCAGTTAATGGGGTGGGGGGGGGGGGGGAGAAATTCGACATACAAATAAGTTTATAAAATAAAATGGTCAGTGGATGAATAGCATAACATTTCTTTCAACGTTCACTCGTTTTCATAAAAAAGACGAAGAGAAGAAATGACGTTGAAGCAAGCATATGACTAATTGACTACTAAGCGAGCCAATACTTTTTTAAATTTATATTTATGGAAGGGTGCAATGTAATTGCAGTCACACTTGTATTTTTTAGCGATTGCAATTTGAATTGGTGATCATTCCGTACACGGTCTGAAGCTATCGGGATAAATGATTGAAATACCTGGGTGAATTGCTCCACCCATGTGCCGATGAGTTTGAATTTTTCCGCTTTGCGATAAAAAACAACTGTTTTGCAAGTAGGACGGCTTCCGTTGACCAAACGTTTATTGCCATTTCAAAGGGCGGCGACCACCTCCCCGTCCCTCCTCGACCCCTCCCCTTTATTTACACGACGGAGTCCCGTCCCTCACCGCCGACTGGTCACGTGATTGGCCTCGCCCGAGGCCCAGCCGACTGATCCGGAGCGCGGTAGGCGTCATGCCATGCTGCTTTAATCACTCAACACATCGCGGCTACTGTTCAGAGAACCGTGACACCAGAAACGTCGTGGCGGAGCGGTTAAGCGTTAGGCTATGGATCGCGGGGTCGCGGGTTCGGTCCGCGCGGGGGTTGTCCGTTTTCCACAGACTGGTTCTGGCCGGCTCAGGCGAGATGGATATATCTTTTGAGGTTATGACCTCACGAGCACTATGAATACAATCGACATTCGTTGACTCTTGTTCGGTCATAAGATATTAGCCGATTATATGTTTGTGTATGGAAATATCTCTTTTCTAATTCGCAAAAACTAGCCGACTCACTTTATCATCATATAACTCACTTGACGTCATTGCACTGGCAAGTGAGTTGCTAGAAATGTGACCTCGTTAGAACCATTTTGCAGGTTGTTAAAAGGACAGACAAGTCCATTGGCTGCGGTGACTATGCAACCCGCCCTGATCATGTAAACGGCATTGTGACTAGTTCAGCCACGAACACATTCCGCATTTTCCTAGAAAGAACTATCGGCACGCTCGGTGCCGCGGAGGGTATGCCAACCTAACAGACCCGCACTGCCCAGCGCTCCGCTAGCCCGGAGGCGGTTGGCGAGGCTGACCCCACTGACCTCGCTCCGCGACCAGACTCTCGGTCACTCACGCCACAACCGAGAGGCGCCAGCCTCGACGCAGGGGCATCTGGCGCCATTCATGCTGCCTCCGAACACGGTGATTGGTTTACTGCAGAGTCACGTGGTTGGGGCATCAGTGGCGAAATCAGGAATTTAGTTGCCAATCTCACCAACAGATGGCTCTGACCGACGATTTTTAAATACGGAGTGATCTAAAGGTAGGTGACATAATACGAGCTTACAGCTGTAATGATGATGGCACATGTAGGCTACATTCCAAGTTTCATGATAATCTGACAAATGGTTCCCAAGATACAGATGCAAACTCTAACCACTACGGATGCCCCACATTACTTCAGCGGTGACCTGTACCTTAACCCTCGCCCGTAAACGGTGTTTTGCCACCTTCGCCCATGCAGGGGGGGGGGGGTGGTGCGACCCCCCTGGCGTTTGAAAACGGAGCGTCGTAGAGCTTAGCGGAAAAGACCAACGGATTGCTCTTAACGAGATCTCGCGATTGGTGGTATATTTTTTGGTCCTAGGTCAACATTTGACCTACTTATGACCGGTCAAAGGTCAAATTTTCGGAAAAATCTAACTTTTTCAGATTTCCGCGCCGATTGCGGCAAAACGGTAAGAGATATCGACTTGAAACCTTCACTATCGTGATCTTTGATCAATTCTCTATCGTTTGGTGTATATTTCGATGTCATAACTCTAAAAATGATGCGTTGGGAGCATCGGAAGTCTGCAAGGTCATTTGTGCATTGGGTCACGTCAGGCGTGTGACGTCACTGACCTGACCCTGACCCAAAATGAACTACAAGAAACAACCGACGATGCCTGAAATGGATAGCAAATTCGAATTCAGGGCATCAAAATACCCCGAAAAGGCATACAAGTGCAAGAAGTCATTACAGGTCAACCGAGGTCACTGACCTTGCCTTGACCTTTAGTAACCTTCAAAATGTCAACGGACATTGTGCCAATGTCAAATCAGCCAGTTGTGATTCTAAAACAATCCATCAGTGTGTCAGGTCAGTCGGCATTTATACCAATGTGAAGCAATCTCCAATTTAGCGTATATCTGGCCGGAGTTTGTTCCCTTTATGACGTCATAACTCCGTGACCTGGCATGACATTGACATTTTTTTTACCAAAAGTTGCGCAAAGGATGCCCCAAAGGGTATTGAAAATTTGAGCAGGCTATCTGAAACGGTTCGGCGTGTAGCTAAGAAAAACCTCAGGGGGGGGGGGGTTCGCCCCCTACATGGGCGAGGGTTAATATATAGCTTCGGTAACTGGGATATAAAAAAACGTATATGTATCTACGGTACGGGCGGAGAAGAAGCCAGTACCTACTTTTTCAAATGCAAAGATGGGATTGGAGAGGAGGGAAAGGATGGGAGTAGTTGGGAGGGGAGGGGAGATGAGGGAGGGAGGGAGCAAAGAAGTGTGATAAAGAAGACTGGGAGGGGAGGGTGAGAGACATATGGGGAGGAATAAATGAGTTTATCATTGAGTCAGTGAGCGACAGTCGTGAGAGTGGAAGTGAGGGAAGGGGAGAGAAGAGGTATGGAAGCAGGCAGGGAGGGTTAGGGAGAAACGGAAAGGGTAGGGGCGGAGCAGGGCGGGGAAGCATCATTATCTACTTATTTTTTAACCCTTACTTTTTTAAGGTCACGGAAATATTATAGCATACGTTGGTCACGTGACACATGCTTTATGGTCCATTTAGGCCATATATTTCGAATTTGATGTCGTTTGTGTCATTCGAGTTGAATTTAGCTTAGGTCAGGTCACTTTCACGCCAAAAAAGGTCAAATTTTGAAGTTGAAATTTTTGAACGAGACTAGGAATATGAATAATTTATAAAAATTTCAATGTTTGTAAAATCCGAGATAGTAATAGCACAGTCTACTCTAAGTCCTCTCATGCAAAGAAATAAGATCTAGCTTAAAAACTGAGCTCTTGGGAGCGATTGCCGTGGTTCATATTTTGCGTCGAAATCACGTCATTTCCGGCCGACATATGGTAGCTACGAAGCTCATATGTCGACAGAGGGTGTCAAATTGATGGAGCCAAATGTGCTGTACGTTTAGCGTCGATACGTCAAGCGGTTTGGATGTTATTGCAGACAAACGGGAGGGGGGGGGGCTACGAATGCCCCCCCCCCAGTGGGCCGCGGGTTAAAACGTCGCAACTTTGCAACACCCTCTCTCCCGGAGGAGCTTTCACAGAGATATGAAACTTGCAGGATGTAGTATCCATTAGGGGTCTCACAACTTGTATCACTCGGATTTTTCCTTGAGGTCATATGAGGTCAGGGTTTTTTCGTGACCTCACAATTATAAGGCGATGGGGAAAATGAAAACTGCTATTCTGGTGCCGGGAAGGACCACCAACTATCTAAACCACACAGAATTGTGATTTCATGCACTCGTTGTAAGGTTCGATGCGTCACTTTTGGAATGTTGAACTTGCCTGACGTCATTTATGACGTCATTAGGCTAATATTGATTTTTTTCGTAAATGACTCCCGATGAAATTGATCCAGCGATTTAGGAAATCCACCAATGGACTCAGGGAGACTTGCGAATCGAAGGAGATGGGTCATGACCTCCTTCGACAAACTTCGTGACGTGTGGGCGCTGAGCTGACCGTGACCCGAGGTCAACACACTAAGGTGACCTCACCCAAAAAAGTATATAATTCGACGCGCCTGAGCGAGGCAAGCACGATGCTGCCAAAATCGCGGCTTGGCGGCCGTTTTTTTGCGAAGTTATTCACCAAAAACGGAACCGTACCTTGGGGCACTTGATCTGATCTCAGAGGTCACCGGTTGACCGAGGACCTTAAAATTGGGTAGAAATCTCTTCGTCTCGTAACGGCGCACACGCTCGTTTTTCTGCGACGCAATAGCTCCACCAGGGGCGAAACAGCGAAGGGGGTTCGTACCTGCCACCCCCTCCCCCTCGGCCGACGCGTATGGAGAAAGCCAATAGGTCCGGCGAGGGTGAATGGAGAGGACATACCACTGCTTTTTGGCAACATAGCGATATCTCGGCCCCACGAAGCAAATTCGTTGAACGTCTTTCGATGGTTACAGTCCCGTTTCCAATGACATGTAGCTAGAACCAGTGTGCAAAAAGAAGCTTATCGAATCATAATAAATAGAAGACGTGTATAGTCGGTCAAATATGTATCTTTCCCGGCCGGCCCTCCCCACGCTGGGCAGGTCGGTAACTTGGCTGAATCCGCCGGCCGCTGCGAGTACTACGGAGGGGAGGGGACAGGTTGTGCGGTTGCCGCGTCGGCCAATGAGCGCGGACCTGGCGAGCGGGCTGGGGCCACGGCGTGTTGACCTAATATGGTCAAAGGTTCATGCCCTGCGGGTATGGTCTGCGGCCAGCTGGCCCACTGATTGAGCCACAGCACCGGGTCGCGGAAAGGTTTCGATAGGTATCTGAATTGGAGAGTGGAGACCGTTAGCTTGAACTTGAGTGTAGTCGCTCTAGGTTTGAGATGCCGTATCACTGCACCGTTTTTGAAAAGGGGAGAATTATTCAGTTGAGTGATGAGGGTAGAACGGTTGATAAGATAAAAAAATCCGAGACATACATTTTGTGGATATTGTCACCCTTACTAACTCCTGAAAGTTTCATATCGATCGGTCAACAGTTGTAGCTTTGGTGCAAGCTCAAACTTTTTGTGACGTTAGGTCACTCAAACCGACCTGTTGACCTGACCTTAAGTCATATAAGGTCAAAATTCGCACACAGTATGCGCAATAGATGGAAAAACAGGTATGCAAAATTTGGTGGCGCTGCACGCCGCCGTTTTTCGGCTATCTGCGAAAAACCTGGGGGGGGGCGCAAATCGCCCCCCCCCCCGGCCCGGCGCAGGTTAAGATTTTCAGTAGATATGGCTTAACGCTTTCCCGTTAATGCAAAAAAAAAAAAATGAAAAAAGTTTTTGCTTTATCAAAAAATAACCGGTCATAATTCGTTTAAATAATTCTCTTGCGCTTATCATCATATCACCAAGCATTCGATCGTATCAAGAGCAACCATCTTAACCCGCGCCCCAGTGGCGGTCTCCGCCAACTTCGCCCTAGTGGGGGGGGCATATGTTACCACCCACCTCTAACTCAAAAACTAAGAGGGCTAGAAAGACGCGGTGAAAAGCAGTCGATAGCAATTAATGCGTACGTTTGAAAGTATTTCGGTCATTTTTCATCTTAGAGCAATATTGGGGTCACCAGAGGTCATCAAAGGTCAAAATTTGCGAATTGTCATTATATTTTTCAGAAAACATGCCATTATCTCAGGAACTATGATAGCTAGAAAAACGCTAGGAAAAGCAATCGATAGCTTTTGAACTCTTCTTTTGATAAGGTCATCATCAAAAATGACCTCAGGTCAACGGTTTAGCCTCTAGAGGGCAAAAACTCCAAAAATAGCTGTTTTTAAGAAAAGTGTTTTTCGACAATAACTTTTGACTAAAAAAAGCTAGATCATTTCTAATGCCAAAATCGTGTTCCTCTCGCCGAGACGCGTCGAATGAACTATAATTTGACCTTGAAAGGTCAACTTCAAAATTTGACCTCAGGTCAAGGTCATGACCTGACCGGAAAAGGTCATGTTGCATATCAGTCGATGCGTCTTGGCAAGACAAACACAATGAGGCCAACCCCAGCGTTCTATCTCTTTCCAATCGAGAGTTATTGGCAAAAAAACTGTTTGTGGCCTCAAATGACCTCGGATGACCTTTCAAGAGGCTATCAGCAAAAAAGACACCTTGGTCGTCACGGGTGGTCCAAATCATTGTTATCCTGAAATATTTGGACTGTTCCTATGCGTACACACGGATCTAGAGGCATTTTCGTTTTTCTCCATTGACTTATAATGGAAAGGTCACGCCACTGACCTGACCTTAGGTCACGCATATAAAAAATCCGAGATATACAAATTGTAGGCACCCATAACATCATGTAATCCACCAAGTTTTAAACCTCTCTGACAAACACTGCAGGCTGGACATGATTGCAATTTTTTTTTTAGGCTTGGTCAGCTAACTTGACCTAGTGACCTGACCTGACATGACCTGGGGTCAAAAATTTCACACATTGTCCAAAATTGATGTACCAAAAGCTACCCCAAGCGGCGCGGCGCTACGCGCCGCGGTTTTTTATTTATACGAAAAAAACGCGACAGGGTGGTAACATATGCCCCCCCCCCCCACTGGGGCGAAGGTTAATTTTTAGGTCAGCGACCCCTGTTGAAACACCAGATAATCCTTTGATAGCTCATAGCACTCAGTCTACAATTTACACGGCGCATGAAAGCACAGCCATCATTAGACCATCGCGCTGTCCTCACATTCGTTAGATTCCTAACGCATCCGCTTGCTCGCCTCTCCCGGCCAGACCCGCCGGAGCACCCGGCGGCGAGGCCGTCCAGTGCTGGTCTGCGGTCACTCTCCAGCCGGCCGCTGTGTAGCTCCGCCCCCCGCGCGTGACGTCACAGGGCCGCCAGAGCCGCCAGGGCAGCTGGGGTGTGGGCTCAGCCAACTATCGAATCCAGACCGTAGCGCCACTTGGCGGCCGGGAAAGATACATATTTGACCGACTATACACTGTACAGTCTGTCTTAAAAGTACCGCGCAAAGTGACGGTGGATCCATCATGCCTGACCGAGGAAGGGCCTTCTAAATTTGAGTCACTGAAGCAATTCACATCCTCGTCCATTCCCTAGGTCAATTGGTTCGGTGACTTTCAAATTATAGCAGGCCCTACCTCAGTCAGGCTTGATGGATCCACCGTCATTTTGCGCGGTACTTTTAAGACAGACTGTACAGTGTGTCTAAAAAGAATGTACCGTCGCCACTACGTGGCGCTGGTGTCGCGAGCCGGTAGTTGGCTGAATCCGCACCAGACCACACATTCCCAAGCGCTAGGTGACAGCTGCGCAGCGGCCGGTAGTAGCGTAAGCCCGAACCTTCGTGACACGACCCGGGGGGGGGGAGAGGGAGGGGAGCGTGCGGGGCAGCGCGTGTAGGGAGGGGTGCTCCGGCAAGCTGGCAGTTGTCGCGGCCAAAGGTCAAGGGGTCACACACCAAGCGAACGGACGCTGATGTGGGTTCGTGGGGATCATGAACTTGTGTGTGGTAGATGCGTCTTGCGATGCACGGGTGATACGCCAGGTCTAAGCCAAAGGATTCAGGGGAGAGCTGAAGAAAAACACCTGGTCAACTACGGCGAATAATGGTGCTGAAAAATGGAAAGTATGGGTTAATGGCAATGCAAGCCTTCATGACTAGGTATAAACAACTTTTCTGAGGACGCAAAGGCCAGCATTGAATAACGATATCCGGATCGAAATTAGCAATGATTTATAATTAAATGCCGAACTAATAGCGCTGCAAAACCCTCCTAGTAAATTGTCAAGTCGGATTATACCCACTTGAATTAAACTATCCTAAATAAAATTGTTAATTAACTTTCTAACACTGACGTTCTTTATCATACGATAAGTATGGGGTTAACCAAGATTCAGCATCTTCCGCGTTCAAACAATCACCTGTAAGGCTAGAACATTAATGGCCAGGTAAAAACATGGTCGGGATTTGATTAACCGGATTATAAGTCGATTTTTTTTAGTCGGGATTTGATAAGTCAAATTTTTTTACGCCAACCGCATTTTTAAGTCAAGTCAGGTCACTGATCTATGACGTCATAAATGAGCAGTCCTAAAATGAACTGTGTGAAACTGTCCTAAACTGTCCTAAAATGAACATTTTAGGACTATGCTAAAATGTTCCAACTTCGCAACACCCTCAGTGCAGAGCTTTCATAGGGAGATGAAACTTACAGGATCTTATAGTATGATCGAGAGGTCTCACAACTTGTATAAATGTATATCTAGGATTTTCTGAAGGGTCGCCTGAGATCAGGTCAATCTCTCACCATTAAAAGTCAGGGGAATATGGAAATTGCTAGTTTGGTCCGGAAATGATATACAACTATCTCAAATTCTCAAGCACACGGAATCGTGATTTCATGCGCTCCTTGCAAGGTCTGATGCTTCAATTTTGCTTTGTTGATCTTGCGTGACGTCATTTATCACGTAACTAAGGCTATCAGTTTTTCGTCAATAACTCCCGATCAAATAAAGCTACCGAGTCGATAAAGCCACTAATGGACATGAAAAGACCTGCCGAATCGATTGATATGCAATATGACCTCCTTTGACCAGCTTCGTGACCTGACGGGCTGTGACCTGACCTTGACCCGAGGTTAACACCTAACTCTCGCCCGTATTGGTGTTTTTTCCAGCCTCAAACGTATAAGGGTCCGTTGGACCCCCCCCCCTTGCCGTTTCGCCCCTGATCGAGCTAGAGCTTCGCGGAAAAAAACGAGCGTGTTGGCCGTGACGAGAGGAAGTCGATGATACCCAATTTTAAGGTCCTAGGTCATCGGTTGACTTTCCAGGTCAGGTCAATGACCCAAAAGTCGGGGAAATCGGGACCTGTTAGAAAGTCGTAAAGCGTGGCTGCTATGGGGTTTTCGGGGTGCTGATCACGAATATCATGTTAGTTTTGATCACAGATGATGTCTTCATGCATTTAGGCCAGGTCGGGTCAGGTCAGGTCAGGTCAACCAGTAAGGGTATTCGTAGTAGGTGGCAACCGCCTCTGACAGCTTCGCAACATGTTACGAGGGCACCAAAACTACTTCGTAAATGTTCATATGTCAATGACCTGACCTGACTTTCCGGTGACCTTGACACCCACCCTAATGCATGGAAGCAAGATCATATCCCATGTTTGAACGCTTAAAACCACGAAAAGACTGCAAACGCGCCGCTAATGCGAGCCGACATACGCCGAATCGCGATTCCGGCCAAACATGGTCTCGAAAAGTAGGTCGCAGGTCAAAGGTCATTAAGGTCAGGGTCATGACAATTTCAGGGTGGGTGTAAAATTGATTAACGCTAGGGTACTGAAAGTTTCGTCGCGATCGGCCGCTTTTTACGCGAGTTATTCGCGAAAAACCGAGGGAGGGGGTCCGTTCGACCCCCTTCCCTTTATACGGGCGAGGGTTAAGTTGATCTCACCCGAAGAAAAAGCATACCATTCGACACGCCTGAGTTAGACAAACACGATGCTGCTAAAATCGCGGATCTGCGATCATTTTTAGCGAAGTTATTTACCAAAAACCGAACCTGTGCCTTGGGCCACTTGACCTGACCTCCGAAGTCATCGGCTGACCCTGGTCCTTAAAGGGACCCTCCCACCTTCAAAAAAGTTTATGAATTGGCATGAAAGTGATGTCGCTCGGTTCAGAAAGAGCGAAAACGAACATCTACCAAATTTCACCGAAAAATATTCACCGGTTTTCAAGATATTAGACTTTGACTTTTGTTTACTTTTTTTGGGATCTCCGCTGTTTCTAGCGACTTTATTTTAGAAGTGCGGCGTTTGCGGCAGATGTTGCGCGCAAGTAGCATATACCACCGCGTGCTACAAAACGTTTTAGTCAAACATTTAAAAATCGTTAGATATTTGCGCTGACGTCACACATTCAGAGGGGTATTCCTAAGCATTAGCCCCTCTGAATCAAAATGCTGCAATTTTGAAATTCAATATTTCCGATTTAAGGCATTTCTCGATGTTGTGAGTGCCGAAACCGGTAATTGTGAGCTAGGGACCCCATTTTGGCTATCTCAACTCAAATCTAATGTTAAGGTGGGAGGGTCCCTTTAAATCGGAGACCAATCGCTGCATTTCGTAACGACGCACACGATCGTTTCTTTCGTGAGGCTCTAGCTCAATTAGGGGCGAATCGGCGAAGGGGGTTGTTTCCTCACTTCCAACCCCCAACGTCCCCTCGGTATTCAGAAAACCTGAAGGTCCGGTGAGGGTTAAAACGTTTCTCCTGAACGAGGAAGAAATGTGAAAGTCAAAGCTCTATAGACATCCTGTAAAAGTGGCCATAATAATAAATTCGTTAGAAATAAGATGCTTTTTAACCCTATTAGTGGCAGGCTCCTGGCTACACGACTTACTCATATAAAATCGGGTGCTGGGACCAATCTTATAAACGCTTTAGAATGGACAGGGTGTCACTGGCTAAAGTTTGGGTGCAGAAAACGGCTATTACCTAAATGCAAAATGGTTTTCATGCATTTCAGTCAATTGTATATTGTCGGTCCCAGTGGCCGAGCTTAAAAAAAAAATCGGTAGTGTTTTGCATCTTTTACGCCCTAAGAAACTACACCATCTATCGAAGTGGGCGGGCTTATTTGAATGGGAGGGCGCATTACGCACGAATCGTGTGCTTTCGTTTATTTTGGACTGTATTTTACCACATCCACTGCTGGTATCACTATTAATATTATCTAATGCCGTGAATACGACAGCATTCCATTTATAAGATTGGGCCAATGGAGTCGCGCCCCGCGAGCTCGGTTTTCCGCTGGGCCGCTACAGGCCAGGAAGTCGGTCTTCGCCTGAGGGCAGGAGGGAGCGCGGGGTCAGCCAGGTATCGCCAAGTGCCGAGCGAAAGCCGCTCCCTTCCCTCTCTTCCCCTCTTCTCCCCTCCCCACATCGGTATAGATGGGGAGGGACCGAACTGCCAATGACATGCGAGCGGTCAAGGCCGCTCGCGCGGCAGCGACCCTGGCGGCCGGGTGCCGCAATTGGGATTCAGCCAAGTTACCGATTCGCCTCCTGTGGGAGAGCCAAACCAGGGGACATACTTTTTAGATATACTGTACAGTGTGCAGGGCACGGGCCATGTCCAGGCGCGCACACAGGATTTTTGAATGGGGGGGGGGGCACGACCCTCGAACTGGGCCCCCCATGCCGAAGGCCCCCCCCCCCAAAAAAAAAAGAAATACGGCCCACGGGGTTATATGTATTTCGGTTGGTTTGAAGCTTGAGCTTTTGTCAATACATGGTAAAACAATTATTTCGGAACTAGCTTAATTTTCAAAACATTAATATTTTTACGCTAGCATGTTTTTTCTCAAATGCGACTCAGAGCCCGTACATATACCTAATCATCTAATTTATTACGTAAAACATTTCAATAATAAACATTTTTGCAAGTCCCTCAGAAATCAGCCCCGG
This sequence comes from Amphibalanus amphitrite, assembly GCF_019059575.1. Lineage (NCBI taxonomy): Eukaryota > Metazoa > Arthropoda > Thecostraca > Balanomorpha > Balanidae > Amphibalanus > Amphibalanus amphitrite. Next base: position 29,613 of record NW_024882476.1, on the reverse strand, counting down.
GCAGCGACTAACTGCCGGCCGGCCCGGGTGGCTGATACTAGTAGCAGGGGCCGGTCACTGTTTGGCCCGGTTGTGTAGGAGCGGGAGCAGCACTCCTTTTTCACGTATATTCGCATATTTTTTTAGGCACATCGACATGAAATGTCATTATATCTGTTACGATGCGGGATCACAGACTAGAGATCCAGCTTATAACTTATATTTAATGTTTAACCGATGAATCAAATCAACAGGACTATGTACGATGCATGTCGGACACGTACCCAGAATTTCGCCCAAGAGGGGGTCACCTGCTGGTCACCTGACCCCGGGCCCGCGAGTCACCCGGGGGCCCGGGGTCAGCTCAGGCAAGGATGTATCCAGGACATTTCGATGGGAGGAGGAAGGCACGGTGGGTCCAGTTTCACTAGCAGACGGGTCTCTTTAAAACGGTCTTTGCATGAGAAAATGTGGAAAATTGGCGAGTAAAAGTGCCATTTATGCCCGAGGAGTGTGCCTAATGTACGTACACTAATGCCTAATGTACATGGTATTCTACGAGCGAGCGAAGCGAGCGAGCTCCTCAGAGTCACCGGTGTGTGGCGCGCTCAGAGGTGCCAGTGAAAGGCCGTCAGATGCGCTGGTGTTGGGTCCTCACAGGCGCCGTTGCAGGGTCTTAGGGCTTAGAGACACTGGTGGGGCCATCATTGGCATGTGTGTGGCCCTGCAAAATGACCTGCAAGTGGGAAGTGGCCCTTCATAGGCTGGCAAGGACACTCAGAGGCTAGTAAGAGGCCCTCAGAGTCACTGATACGTGGCCCTCAGAGGCGCCGGTGTGGGGACTCTCAGAGCCGCCGATGTAGGCCCTTAAGATGCGCTGGTGGGGGGTCCCTTGGAGGTGCAGTGTTCTAAAATTGGATTTTGGATGGGTGTGCTGACGGAGAAAAAAAAATCGTAGGATGAGAAAAAAGGAAATAAATAACCAAAGTGTATTTGCAAAATGGTATAATGCCAATTTGTATGCCAACTGATAAACCAGGATTTCATGTCAGAATCTTGACAGGTTGTGAAACAAAAATGTGGGTGCATCAACCTGTCAAGTGACATGTAAACTGGCTGTTGGAAATACATGAAACTTTTTTCAGAGAGGAAGCTAAGTCAGTCATTCGTATTTTAGGGATGAAAGTATTTGCCCCATTAGGTGTAATTTGCCACCAAAAAGTCTGAAAAATGGAACACTGTGGAGGTGGCGCGAGGGGCCTCGCAGTTGCCGTTGTGGGTGCCTTTAGAAACACTGGTGTGGGCCGTGTGTCTATCACAGACGGATGTGGAGCGATAGCAGCCAATCCCTCGTTGGCCATTACTAGGGCCCTGAGCGGCCGGCGAGGTCTCTCAGAAACCGGCATTGGGCCTTTATGAAGATAATTGTGGCTACATAGGAGCCAATAACGTGCCCCACAAGCCCTGTGGTGTCCTTCCGAGTTGAAGTGCGGCCAGCACGAACCCTCTGCTACCAACTGGCGCCGCAGGGCCCCTCGGTTTCGAAGAAACCCTAAACCCGAGAACGGGCACGTACCCCCTCGCTCCCTTGCTATGTCACTGAATCCAAGTGATCAGGGACCCTTTAGGTAATCAGGGGCGTTTCAGATGACCAGGGGTTTTCAATTGATCAGGGGCCCACCAGGTGACCATGGGCCCCTCTGGTAACCAGGCCTTAAGGGGCCCTCAGATGACCTCGAAGGGCTCTCAGATGGCCTTAAAGGGCCCTCAGATGGCCTCAAGTAACCAGGGACCCCATCAATAACCAGGGCCCCTCAGTAAACGGGGGCCACTCAGGTAACTGTAGGAGTCCCGCAGATAACCAGGGTCGGCAAGGTTTCTCAGGTCCGTTTTTGACAAGGCTCGCACTCAGGTGCGAGCCCTTTGCCATCAGCAGAGGGCCCTTTCAAGCCTTTTGAGGGCCGTTTAACGTCTTTGGAGTTCCCATTGAGGCCTTCTAAGGGCCCTTTGAGCAGTCGGGGGGTCTTTGAGGCCTTTTGAGGGCCTCTTGACGTCAGCTGAGGACCGTTGGACGCCAGCTGAGGACCATTTTTGGGCCTTCTGATGGCAATTAGACGCCAATGGATGACCCTCTGACACCAACTGGGGCCCTCTGACACCAGCTAAGGGCCCTTTAAGTTTGACGCTAGCTCAGGGCCCTCTGACATCAGGTGGGGGGCCCTCTGACGCTAGTTCAAGACCCTTTGACGCTCTTTAAGGCCTTCTGAGAGCCCCTTGAGGCTTTCTAAGGGCCCCTTGAGGCTTTCTGAGGGCCCCTTGAGGCTTTCTGAGGGCCGCTTGACGCCAACTGAGGACCGCTGGACTCCAGTTGAGGACCGTTTGAGGCCTTCTGATGGCCATTTGGCGCCAGCTGAGGGCCATCTGGCACCAGCTGGCGATTGACGTTAGCTGAGGGCCCTTTGAGGCCATCTGAGGGCCCTTTAAGGCCATCTGAGAGCCCTTGGAGGTCATCTGAGGGCCCCTTAAGGCCATCTGGGGCCCTTCGAGGCCATCTGAGGGCCCTTTGACACCAGATGAGGGCCCTATGCCGCTAACTGAGGGCCCTTTGAGGTCATCTGAGGGCCCTTCGAGGCCATCTGAGGGCCTTTTGAGACCATCTGAGGGTCCTTTAAGGCCATTTGAGGGCCCTTTGTACACGGTCTTCGGTGGTCTAAGGATTAGCTTCGGCCGCCTCAAATGGGCCCTTATTCCTTCGAGCTGGGCCCCCCAACTCGAATGGGGGGAGGCGCCCTTGGCCATGTCGCAAGAGCATTAATAGTGAAGGGATAAATAGCAATCAGTGGCCACCATTGAAGAAGTGAAAATGACAACGAAACCCGGTGTTCCCAGGCGGTCACCCATCCAAGTACTAACCGGGCCCGGTGCTCCTTGACTTCAGTGATCGGACGGGAACTGGTATTTTCAGCATGGTATGGTCGTTGCCGACGAGAGCCGTCCATCTTCAACTCCTTTATCTGTAACATAAAAGATGACGTCACAACTCTGGCACTGATAAGCCTCAAACGCCACAGTCATTGCCTTTGGCCAAGCGGATGGCTTGGGTGATGGCGCTGCTTAGTCTCATTGCTTATGTAACCACCAAAAACACTGCCAAGTACCGATAGGTTACAACAAGCAAATGGCTCGCAAGCAATATGTAAAGGACGATGACACCAAACACATGAGTGAGAAGGGCAGTTGAAAATCGGCACAACTGAGAAATGACCCCCGTCAAATCTCGAGACAAAAGCGGCACTTACACCCACGCCGGCCGGGGGGGGGGGGGTGCCGCCCCCCATAGTTTTTTTTTCGCGATAGCTCCGAACGCCACGGCGATACAGAGATGAAGCTTGGCATACCTGAATTTCGATTCAAGCCGGATCTTTTGACACCAACCGCAATTTTCAGGTCATGTCAGGTCACCGACCTATGACCACTGGCGGATCCAGGGCTTCAGCGCGGGGTGGGGCATTCCAGGTCACGTAGCCAAACCTACATAGGTTACCCCCAAATCCTGTTTTCTCATCGGATTTAAGCCACTTATTTTTCGTCATAGTCCTGACACGAGTTTTTTTGAAAAAAAAGAAATGGTAGGACAACTGACCCCCATTTGCAGATCCAGGAGGAGGAGGCTTTTGGGACAAATACCCGGGCAGCGCCAGAAATCGACGAAAATTGGTGGGGCCGTTGGGCCCCTCAGAATGACTGGTGTATAGAGCCGACCCAGGGCCGCCGGTGTGGAACCTGGCGTGGGACCATCAAAGGTATCGGTGTGGGTTCCCCAGAGGCAGTGGTGTGGGGCCCTCGGAGTCGGAGGCACTGGTGCAGGAACCACAAAGGATCCGGTGTGGGCCCTCTAAGGTGCTGGTGTGAGGCCCTCACATGGACGCCGTTGTGGTGCCTCAGACACTGGTGTGGCGCTAAGCCCATACCATTCACAGATGGCTGTGTGTGGGGCCCTTGGAGTTGTTGGTGCGAAATGCGAATGCTTAATAACCCAGTAGGACCTCTCAGAGACCGACAAAGGGCCCTCAGAGGCCGGTAACGGGCCGTATGATGCCAAAAATGGGCCTTCACAGGCGGCAAGTGAAGGCCGGCAGTATCTCGGCAGTATCTTCAGGAGCCCTGTGGAGTTCTTAGAGATCGGCATGGTACTCTCAGACGCCGGTGGGGCCGAGTCACCGATGTAGGACCTACAGAGTTACCGGTGGCTGGCTGCCAGAGGCACTGGTATCGGGCCCAGAGGCGCCGGTGTGGGACCCTCAGAGTCGCCGATGTGGGGCCTCAGGAGACACTGGTGTCTCAGAGGTGGCGGTGTAGGGCCCTCAGACGTGTCTGTGTGGTGCCCTCACAGTCGCCGGTGAAGACTTTCAAAGGCATCGTTGTGGGAGTCCTCACTCCTCAGAGACACATGCATGGGGGCAAGGGGTCTTCAAGAGACCATCAAGGGTCAGCAGAGGCCTTCAGGAGCCCTGTGGGATCCTGGAGACTGGCGTGGTACTCTCAGGCGTCACTGGGAGCCCTCAGAGTCACCAGTGCGGGGCCCACAGAGTTGCAGGTAGGTAGCCGTCAGATGTGCCTGCTTAAGACCTTCAGAGGCGCCAGTGTGGGGTCCTCAGAGCCGCCGCCGATGTAGGGCCTTAAGAAATATTGGTGTTAGTCACTCAGATTGGCGGTGTTGGGCCCTCAAAGGCGCCGGTGTGTGACCCTCACAGGCGCCGTTATGGGCCCTCAGAGACACTGGTGTGGAGCCGTTCCATGCGGGTATGGGCCAGGACCCTAATTAGAGCTGACGCTTAATAGGTCAGCAAGGTCACTCAGAGGCCAGCACAGGGCTCTCAGAGGCCGGAGTGGGGCCCTTATGGAGATGTGTGATATGTGGGGACTCAGGAGCCCGTGACTCCGTGAGGTGCTCTCACTAGTCCTGCGGGTCTTATCTCTGTCGAAATAAAGCACGCTTGGACCCTGAGCGGCCCATTGGCACTGCAGGGCCTCTCGGGCCCATAGGGCATCATGCATCTAATGAGGTGGCACGCACCCCTTGTGCCCCCCTCCCCCCCCCGGTTACGCTTCACTAATGTTAACGCCAGACCCCTTGAGACCCTAATTTTTCGCGATTATTTTTAAATGCATGGAAGAATTTCAACCAAGTTCAGGACCTGGCCGTTTCAAGACCTGCCGAAACTTTTACAATTTAGATATTTTGTCGCCATTTCAATATTTCAGGCACTTCTCATTGACTCGTAATGTTAAATATCGAGCAAGATTTTCGCCCGGTGTGTAGAGGCTATCACCAGTCAGTCTGTGATACGTTATGACGTCACAGCTAAGCCCCGCCTCTGTGGTCTTGGCCTGCGGCGGTTTCGGGCCGGCGCGCGGTCACTCGCGCTGTGGCGGGGAGCGGGGACGGTCGAGCGGTGCCGAAAGCTGGCGGAGTTGTGCGTAACGTCTTGTCTGACAGTGCCCAAAGGGCGACATGATGACTGAGGAGCCATAAATGCTCAATGCACATTGCTTGTACAATGCTGATATGTTCGCTGATATTTGTTTTATTTTTTATAAGCTGCAAATGACGGGCAGATGGCATATACCTGACATAAGGTTAGGAAATATTCACCTGTATTTAAAGCCTATGGCGTTGCAGATAATGCGATAATGGCATATTGGATGTCATCAAGTAGCTGCTGATTTGCACATCGCTATGCAACCATCGAACAACGCAATAATTAGTTAATTGCCTTCGCTTCACATCATAAGGCTCGCTCGTATTTCAAACAGATATCCTATTTCGAAAATCGTATTTGTTAGGAATCGTTAACGTTTGTTCGAAGCATCTGTCAGTAATAGGTTGAGGAGTGATGGTTCTCTTGGTCCTATATACAAGAGTCAACAAGAGCCTAACATTTACTCGACCGTCTGCTGCAATTGATTCATAGCACGTGAAGCGTCAGCGAAATTCATAGTCCTTTACAGATGGCAGGGGTGTCGTTTGTACAGAGGTCGCTGATGGGCACGGGTCAATGCCGCAGCCGTGGGCGGAGCCTAATGTCATATGACGTATGAAAGCCTCTATCCAGGATGGAAAAACAGTTATCATTACGAGTCAATGACAAGTGCCACAAATATTTAAGTGACAACAAAAGGTATTTGAAGAAAAAGTTTCGGCAGGTCTCGAAACAGCTATTTCCTAAATATGGTTGGAATTATTCCACGCATTTAAAAATAATCGCGAAAAATTAGGGTCTCAAGGGGTCTGGCGTTAACAGTAGCTGCGGCCATACAGGTAAATCATATTCTAACCGTCCCCGTCCCTATTCCCAAGCATAGGCGGGGGCCGATTCCTGGTTTGCGCAATATGAGTGCCATCGTTAGACAATACGGTCAAAAGGGTTGAAGCGGCATTACTCCCCTGTGGTAAGAACTAAAAAGCAACATAGTTTTAGACAAAATAAAGCAATGATAACTAAATTGAGGTTACTAAAACGACTCTGATCACAAAAGTAGTTACTGGGAAGGCTTTCTAATCCATTTTTATTTAGTTTCTCGTTATAGGCGTAAGAAGTGTAAGTCTGAACGGGGGGGGGGATACTTGTACTGAATGCCCTCCCCAGGCTCCTGTCGGGGGGGGGGGGGCATATGCCCCTAATGCCCCCCTGGATCCGCCAGTGCCTATGACATCATAAGTGAACCTCTGCATGGTCTTAACCCTTGCCCCACTGGGGTCTGCGTATAACGCGCCCTACTGGTGGGGGGGGGGGGGGCTCTTCCATTCCCTTCTAGAATGTTTATTGCACATCGACAACCTAGTAAAACGATCGGAAAATAAACATGAATAACAGAGACAAAGCAAAATACCTCTTGTAACATAATCAGATAGTCACCATAAACATAAAACAACATGAACATAGCCTTCAGATCAACGTCGAATATAACATAAACATACAACGTAATGACGGTAACGTAGCGTAGTGAAACAAAACTACCACTGCCGCCGCCACGACAGGCCACTGACCCAACCTATGCCGTCACTCAGCCCACCGGGGGCGCCGCCCACAAAACAGAATAAGGTAGGTAAATTAACCCGCGCACCGACGGGGGTCTGCGCCAACTTCGCACCGACGGGGGGGGGGCGGATGAACGCCCCCCCCCTGAGATCTCAAGAACGAAGCAAGATAGCGACAAGCGGTAAACGGCATCGGATATGCACGGCCAAGATCTACAATTTTTACAAAGGTCATTTTCAGGTCAGGTCAAAGATGACGTCACAGGGGTCGAAAAAGTCAAAATGGCGGCGCTAGATATGGAGAGAGTTTTTCTCGAATAACTTTCGAATTAGTCAAGATAGGAACAAACTAAGGGCATCATCGTGATCCTCTCGTCAATCCGCATCGAATGATATATATGTTGACCTCGAAAGGTCAAGGTCAAAGGTTGACCTCAGGTCACGTGACCTCGAGGTCATCATGTATATCATTCGATGCGTCTTGACGAGCTGAACACAATGAGACCTTCCACGCGTCTGTATCTTGTTCCTGTACGGAGTTATTGGCCAAAAACCTTTGGTGACCTTTGATGACGTCACATGACCTCACAGCTGCCCAACAGCAAAACAGACCTCAAGGTAGTGAAGGTTGATCGTATATGAAGTCATGTATGGGGCCATTCCGACCCGTTTTAGTGGTAAAAACAGGGAGTTGATTTTTCCCCCATTGACTTATAATGGGGAGGTCGCGAAATTGACCTGACCTTAGGTCACCGATATCAAAATTCCGAGATATACAAATTGTAGCTACTAATGACCTAATAATATCCTGCGACTTTCAAAGGCCTCCGACATCTACTGTAGCTCTGGCACGGTGACAAAGTTGCAAAAAAGTGACTTGAGGTTGGGTCATTCAAAGTGACTTGGTGACCTGACCTTAAAAGGTAGGAGGTTCAAACTTGCACACCATGTGTAAAATTGATGAGGTTATAGTCATACCAAATTTCGCGGCGCTACGCGCCGCGGTTTTCCCGCTATTCGCGGAAAACCTCAGGGGGGGGGATATCCGCCCCCCGTCGGTGCGAGGGTTAAAAGCTGTGCGAACGAAGCAAGAAATTTTGGAAATGCTGAGCCACCGCACGACAGTCCCCGTCGCCAAGATCGTCGCCATGCAAAAGAACACGTAATAACCATGAAGTTGACATTTGACCAAAATATTCGGGAAAAATTTGCAGCATGTCCCGATAGTTCCTCTCTCTCTCTGCAAATTATAGTTGGGATACGCGAGAATGAAATGATGAATATTTTCTGTTTCAAAGCCAAAAACACATTCAGGTGTATAGTGCCTTTGTATTTGATATAAATGTGAATTTAGTTGTGACATTTGCATTCATAGCCTGGAATGGAAAATATTGCCCATTTTAGTGCCAATTTTTGCAATACGTAGTAGGCCCAGGCACCCTCAGTCGCCTCGAGAACTCTCGTTGAAAGGAACGAGGAGGAAGGGATCGGATGGTTTCGGAAAGCTGGTTCCAGGATTTGCCTGTTGAGAGGAAAAAGGACTTCTGGAAGGATGTGGTCCGGTTGGGAGGCATGGTGTAAGTGTTGGAGTTGCGTAGTGTTCTGCCGGTGTTTTCTGCACGTGTTTCTGGCATTATTATCGTGATATAATATGGCGTTTGGTGTCTTGGATTAGTGAATATATGATATAAAGTGAGTTTGTGTATTTGTCGTCTTACAGTCAGTTTCTCCCAGCCCAAGTCTTGTAGAAGTTTCTCGGTTGACGTCCTGAACATAGCCCCCGTCAAAAGTCACCCTGTTCTGTTTTGTAGCGTGTCAAGTTCGGCAGCGTCTTGTATTTTTATGTGTCCGTCATATATTGTGTTACAGCAGTCAAAGTAAGGTCTTATATACGTCTTGTAAATTTGGTCCAGAATGGGCCTTGGTATAGTTACGAGCGAGCGAGCGCAGCGAGCGAAGCGAAGTCTTTTCAATATAACGGAAAAATCTCAGTATGAACGGGCACGGCCCGGCCCGGCCCGGCCCGGCCCGGCCCGGCCTGTAACGCTTTTGAGAGTAGAGATGCCACTTTTGAGCCCGCGAACCCGCTTTCTGCGGGTTTTCAAAACCCGCAGGGTTTTTGGCGGGTTCGAGAAGCAAAACTTGTCGTGTGGCGGGTATCTGGCGGTCAAACTTAAGAACCTATAAATTTTATTTTTTTATTTTTTTTTAGATGCAAAACACAATGCCAAGTGCATTTGCTCAGGTTAACAATACAATATTCATCAAAACAACTTTTAAAACAGCACCAAATATAAAAATATATCAAGGAAGAACATTTCAAATGCAAAACTGAAAACAACCAGCAATAGCATCCAAGTCTAGCAATGACCAAACCAAGGTATAAGCAACAAACTACAAAGCATAAATAAATGCTGATGAAAGCATTTCATACATAAAAGAACCTGAAAGCAAACATATAGGAAGATGAACTGAAGTCTATGTGCATGTGCACTAGATATACATTATGGAAGAACCCAGACTTAAATGAGATGTTTAAAATCAGAGCAAATGCCACATGTTACTTTATTTGCGTCTGGTCGGCATAAAAAAGCTATCAGCTAAACAAAATTTGATGTAAATTCATTGATTACCTATCCTGTGTTCTGTTCCACCCTATATTACGAAAATAACACACCAATTACCCTTACAAAAAAATCAAAATATTGACTGGCATGCGGCCCAAACATAACGCAGTACAATACTGCAGGCGCACTTTCGACATTCTGACAAGGATTGGCATTTGACTGCGTCAATTTTGGTCTCTGAGGCGAAGGAAAGCTGTCATTGATGACGTAATAATTTTACAATCAATTTTTCTGTCTTGGTTTTTGAATACCGCAATATAGCAGTTATACATGTTACAAAACCACGTAGCTGGTCGCATTTATTTCTTTTGTCTTTTTACGTCCTTATCATTTGTATGCCGAGAGAGGACCAGCCCGAGAGCATTGCCAAGACCATCTATGAAATTATTACATTTAATTTAGTATTTACTGTCTCTTTATTTCTTAACCGGTGATAAACCTCTGAATTGTAAAGCTTTAGCAGTTGTGTAAAATAATTTTATCAGAATGGCACATGAATATGCATTATCAACGGTGTTTTCGCAACAAGTTCACACTAACTACGGCCGCAATAATTTACTCGCTGTAACATTCCTTGCAATCAGCTGTTGGTGACGCTTCTGACGCATGTTTCCAGAAACGCGTGGTTCGTTCATTGGTGGTTAGTTGGTTTTTGCTGGGATTTTGCATGATTTATTTTATGTGTAGAAGATCGACTGGATACTCATTATTCACCGTGTGACTATTTATTTTTAACTGGAAATCGCATATCTTTAATATCAACATTCATTTGATAACAATATCATTCCAGAAGCCTAACATTGAGAGGGAGCCAGAGTGAAATTTTGATCCTCAGCCAATGCTGAAGGGTAAGGTGAGAGAAAGATTTTACTGAACTCTTTTCAGAAAGGAATTTCAAATGTATTGATACATTATTCATTTTCCACTATCCAGTGTGCACTTCCTGAGGACTTAGCACAGCAATTTCAAGTCCTTACTATTTGTTTGGCTGTCTTTCTGCACAGCAATGAAGCAAGTAAGGTTTATATAGCTCTAGCATTGACTCAGCTGTATTTTTTTCTTGCAAAAGCAGGTTTTTAAAATTGCGGGTTTTTTGCGGGTTCGGCCCAGCCAAAATCAGCTTGCGGGTAGTTGTGGTTGGGCAAGGGGTAGCTGCGGGGCGGGGCGGGTAATGAAATTGCAAATTTGTGGCATCTCTATTTGAGAGGCTTATATCTCAGCAACCGCTGGACCGATTGGCCTGCGGTCTTTTTTGCTGGGTAGCCCCATCCCTTCTACCCCGTAATTGACTACTTTTGATACATCTCAGTGACCGTCGTGGCACGTGCCACGTGAAAAGTCAAGGGTGTTCAAGCAGTTTTGCAAAAGTAATGATTTTGAGAGGCCCATATCTCAGCAGCGGCTTGAGCGATTGTATTGCGGTAATTTTTATAGGGTAGCTGCATCCCTTCTACCAAAGGTCGGATACTCTTGATCTATGTGAGTGACCCCCACTGCACGTGCAATATACAAAAAGAAGAGGTGCCAAATTTGGTCCCATTTCAGTAACTCGGTAATTACTGGGGCGATCTCGCTGAAACTTGGCATGCAGGTAGGCACCCACCAGGCAATGAATTCCCATGTGTTGCGGATAGGGCGCTACTGCACGTGCGCACGTGCAGGGGGCGTTTCCAGATCTCGAGAACGGCTGGGCCGATTGCGCTCAAATTTGGTACACGGTTGGGGATCGGTTAGTAGGGTGCCGTGCAAAAGTCATTTTGGACCCCGTTTGCACGTGCGCACGTGGAGAGTGCCGCTTCCAGATCGCAGGAACGGCTGGGCCGATTGCGTTCAAATGTGGTACACGGTTGGGGACCGGTTAGTAGGGTGCCGTGCAAAAGTCAATTTGGACCCCGTTTGTACGTGCGCACGTGCAGAATGCCACTTCCAGATCTCAGGAACGGCTGGGCCGATTGCACTCAAATTTGGCACACCGCTAGCGACCGTTTAGTAGGGTGCTTTGCACAAGCCCCGTTGGAAGTACCCTCTCGCCCTTCCGCACGTGCAGGGCTCACTATCTCGCTCGCTCGTTCTTCGCCCAAAAGGCGTTTTACTGGTATGTAACGTGCAATGGAGTAGATTGGACTGAGTGATTTGTGTAGCTTGTTGCATATTGCATTGACGTGTTGGTGGAAGCGTAGGTCCTTAGAAATTGTTAAGCCAAGGGGAGTATGAGTTTCATTAATGGGTACGTTTTCGCCCTCGAAAGTGAGCTTTGGTGGTGTGTACTGATGTCTGTGTGAAAATGTTTGTTGGATGGTCTTCGTAGCGTTGAATGTAATTGCCCATTCTCGACCATATGTATTTGTGGATTTCGTTGAGGTCTTGTTGTAGTGATAGCTGTACGACGTCAATGTCTGCTGTCGTGTGCGAGGCGTAGATAGATTTGTCGTCAGCTAAAAAAGAGAATGTCATTCTTTATTCGT